>NW_027272113.1:1800000-1969579 GCF_040938485.1 Diadema antillarum | reverse complement strand
TGTTAAAGTGGGAATATGAGGTATACCGATGATGATATGTGATTGTCTTTTTCTGTTTTGATTTTGCTGTATCTGAGAGTTATTGTCATAATCGTTGTCGGGTTTTTTTTTTTTTTTTCTTCCTCTCTATTGCTTCTTCCATTTCCACATCATTTCCATATTATGATTAGAAAGTATTTTATTGTATAAGAAATAAAATGGCAATTTATTCGGCTGAGTTATTCAAGTGTGAATAAAACCTGAAACCTGAGGGCTGAAGGCACGGGCGGGGGGGGGGGGGGGGGGGAGGGGGTGGTGCATGTTGGCGTTGTGTGGGTATGTGTGTGTGCATGTGTGTGTTTTCACGCAAATGGCCTCGTTTTTTTTTTCTCTCTCTCTCTCTCTTCTTTTCTTTCGAGAAGCAGTGAAATATGCCCCGTTTTGTGTTTTAAGCAAATTATCTATTATGTTTCCGTTGTTTGGCGGGCTTTTTGCGAGGATGTGTGATTAAAACAAAAAGGAGGATTTCGTTTCCTTGGTTAAGAGTTACAATGTAAGTTTGACATTAGTTTGCACAATGTTGGTGCTACTGCATTTTTTTTCTTATAATTTTATAGTGTAAGATTGACGTTATTTTGTACAATGTTTGTGTATAATGCAGTTTGTCTTTGTATGATGTTTTGTTTTGTTTCCTGTGAAAATTTCTGTTTTTGTGAAATGGAATTGAACGAAATTCGAATAAAGAATTATCAACAAAAAAGTGTTTAGTGTGAAGAGTACAGTGTGTGCAGGGTTATGAAAAATTTGAAAAGGGGGGCTGTTGCGACACGGATTGTCGCCCCTACACGGATTGTCGCCTCCTGCTCGGGGCGACAATCCGTGACGGGCGCTGGCGGCACGGATTGTCGCCCCCGTCACGGATTGTCGCCTGGCGACAATCCGTGACGCTTGTGCAGTTCCCAGTTTTTGACCTCGAAGGCGACAATCCGTGTTGGCAAAAAATTTGTTGCGACACGGATTGTCGCCCCGTCACGGATTGTCGCCCCGGGCTCGAGGTGGTTCCTCCGGTGTTAAGCTTTGGTGGGATGGGTATGACTGGTAAGTTATGCGTATGTGTGTGTGTGTGTGTGTGTGTGTGTGTGTGTGTGTATTGTGAGCTGCATGATATGTGATGTGTATGATTTGTTGTGTGTGTGTGTGTGTGTGTGTGTGTGTGTGTGTTTGTGTGTGTGTTTGGAGTATAATAATACAATATGTAGAAACTGTGCATGTGTGGTGGTTACATAGTGGTAGTGGTTTGTTTGTCTGTGTGTATACGTGTGCCTGTATGTTAACGTGTGTATGTGGAATATAGTGGCGCCACTGCGGCAATACAAACGCCTTCAGAGTGTATGAGCACGTGTTTAAAGAATTCACACCAGCGTTGATCTAAAAATAGTATGGGTGTGTCAACCAAATATCAGCGGTGAGGCGGGCTAGGCGAGAGAGAGACCGAGAGAAAATACATACGAGGGAGGTACCCTCCCCAAATGTTATTTGTCTTTGTTCATGTTTCCCTGCAGTCATTTTCTTCCATCAGTCTTATAAACTAGAACGTCCATACCACTATTCTTTGTCCCAGAATAGGTTTGGCATGCTTTATGCATGAGCGAATAATTTCCACACGCCGTAAAAAAATTGTCAATCGTTACTTGATTTTAGCACAAACGAACTGCCATTGCACACCGCTAATACATACGTAATACAAACAAACACCAACAAACACTCAAACAAACCTCACAATGCAAACAAACCAACTCAACACTTTTTTTCCTTGATATTTATTGATTTCATTCAAATCATTCATAAATCGACCCACTCTGGGTGCAACATGAACAAAAAAAGTTACAAATGGCAATTCGAAACAAAAGCAAATCCATGCATAAAAAACCCCACCACCCCCTCCCCTCCCAAACCGAAACAAATCTAGGGCCTACATCTATCCTAAATATTAAATCCTACCAACATCCGTCATACCATTTATAACTATCCTTCTTCAAATCCAATCCCCAACCCACCAAACCCTGATTAAACAAAACCTAAATCATCCCACACCCACATTCACCGACCCAAATACATACATACATGCACACACACACACACACACACACACACACACACACACACGAAGGTTCGTTATTCCGAAGTTTCGTTTCTTCCGAGGCTTCATTTATCCGAAACACACAATTTCCTATACCTAGTGGTTCGTTGATCCAAAAATGAAATTCGGAATAACGAACCTTCGGAATAATGACCCTTCGGACGAATGAGCCTTCGGACGAATGAGCCTTCAGAATAACAGACTTTTGCAATAACGAAATGTAACCCCCTTCCCACATACCGACGCACACCCGAACCGATACCACACCCTTCCTGATGAAACGATTTCCCAATGTTGATAAATAAGACATAATGGACCGTATGCAGAAAAGCAGCATCCGCCCGCACGCAAGCTCCACTCCGAATTCATAATATACAAATCTGCCAAACAAACTCATCAAATTCAAAGCTGCTGATAAAATCAATATCAATGTTTATGCCAGCAACAGCTTACTAGGTATCCCTCCCCACGCGCAGCTAAAAAACACATACGCAAAAAAACTGACATAATAAACACATTCTTCCATCACACACACACACACACACACACACACACACACACACGCACGCACACGCACAAACGGACACTAAATTATCATGTGCACGCGCACATACACACTTCCTTGAAACCTCACCATGACTTTTTTACATGGCATGTTTGAATGGATGTATCCATGTAAGTTATGTGTTAGTATTTCAATGATTATGTCCAGAACGATATTACCCAGCAAAATGTGCTTCGAGGGCGGGCGACAATCAGTGCAATCCGTGTAGGGGGCGACAATCTATGCCGCCAACGCCCATCACGGATTGTCGCCCCGAGCAGGAGGCGACAATCCGTGTAGGGGCGACAATCCGTGTCGCAACAGGGGCCCTGTATAGGACACACCTAATCAAACTATTCTACAAAAAAAAAAGTGTTTGAGAAAAACCTGCAGAAATCACAATTTCCCGTTCATCTGGTGATCCCCAACCTTAGCATAATGTAGAGGAACATTAACTCTTTCACATAATTACGAAAAACAAAGATTGGCTGGGTTGATCCGTTTCACCTATTTTCAATAATCACACAAAATCAGTGCGTGCGACTTTCTGTCCGTTTTGTGATGTTTGTATTATTTCATCATCATTTTTTTAACGAGGATTATTGTATCAATAGACTGACTGAGAGATAATTACACCACTGTTGTTATTGTAACGCAGGAATATTATATGTATTGATATTTGATTGACAGACAGCCAGCCAGCCAGCAAGCCAGCAAGCCAGTCAGCCAGCCAATAGGCGAACTGTTTACATAATTATGGGGGCGAGAGTCCGAGTGTGGGGATTGTCAGAGCCGATTGCTTCCGCGTACTTTTAGTGGTCCCGTCATGTAGCGAAAACTCCCTCTTACCCCATGAAAATGCGCACAGATATCATTGTTTCCTTGTTGCGTGTAAGCAGAACCCAGATTAAGATTATTGCCGGTATTACTGTATATAGTCCCAACCGACCACTGTATCAAGCATTTGCCATGCCAATCACCAATTTGTGACATTGTAAAATGGATTGTTTCGGGATGCTTGTATTTGCGGCCGTAATTCTGGTGGGGTTGCTGCAATGTAGTTTTGCTTCTTTGGCAGGTAATTTATCCTCAATGTTTTCCTGCATTGCATTTCAAATATTAAGCGTCCAACACCTTGTATGTGTGTTTGTGTGTGTGTGTGTGCGTGTTTTTTTTTATTCTGTTGCTGCTGTAGTTTTTGCTGTAGTTGTTGTTGTTGCTGTTGCTGTTGCTGTTGTTGTTGCTGTTGTTGCTGTTGTTGTTGTTGTCTTGCTTTCACACTAGCCAGAAACAATCAATGGGGTTTCTTTAATTGAAGGGAATGAAAGTCAAATTAAAGCAACTCTCTATATACTCTAATGATTTGGCTTCTGTTTCGGGGTTCAGTGATTGTTGATGTCAATCATTTTGGACTTGCCGCATATACAGTGCGTATCAAAATAAACGCAACAAGATTTGATTTCAAATTTGTGAAGATTGTGTTAACTTTACACCAAAGTGAGTAGCAACATCTTAAAGCCACGTATCTCCTCTTTCCAGTGATATCTTATTTATTCTTACACGGTCATGGATGGCTGAGTAATCATTTTTTTTTTTTGGACAATGGGTCAAATTAGACTTGGGACCAAGTTTAGGCACAGCAAGAATCAATGCACCTTATTAGAAATTCACTAAACAAACGGAATAATGAAATTAATTTTAATGAAATTAATGATCACAATTAATGAAATTAATGATCGCAACTTACCATTGTCTTCTTACGGATACTAGTATCTCTTTTTAACATTCAATCCCATGCCCATCAACATGGCCACCATTTCTTTCCACACTGAGATTAGCTCTTAGCCATCTCACGCACAGCCCTGAGAATCATTGGGGCTTGGTGGCGTAGAGCTTCAAACTCATCAGTGATTCTTTGTCTCAGAGTTGCAATGTCAGGTGGAGGAATAATGAAAACTTTGCTCTTGAGATAACCCAAAGAAATATGTCACAAGTCAGATCTGGAGATCGTGGTGGCCACTCCACAACATGATACAAGGCAATCATCCGATTTCCGAATACCTCAGCCAATCTGTTTCTTATTGCAACTAGTCGATCGGCTGGTGCGCCATCCTGTGCCCACCATAGGCATCCAAACACACTCCTTTGTTGCACAGGAAAATTTTCCATTAATTCAGGAATCATATTTCATTTAAAATTTGTAAGTATCCATTTCCGTTCATGTTGTTTTCAAAGAAGAAGGCCCTAGGAGCAAACCGTTTCCAGAAAGTCCAGAACAGACATTCAGCTTTTCTCTACGAAAATCGACGTCATAGTTGAATGCAGAAACTGAAACTTGGTCCCAAGTCCAATTTGACCCATTGTCCAAAAAGAATGATTACTCAGCCATCCATGACCGTGTAAGAATAAATAAGATATCACAGGAAAGAAGAGATATGTGGCTTTAAGATGATGCTACTCACTTTGGTGTAAAATTGACACAATTCTCACAAATTTGAAATTAAATCTTGTTGCGTTTTTTTTTTTTTTTTTGATACGCACTGTATAGGTCTTGCTTCTTGTTCAGGTTAGTTATCTTTCAGATTTTTTGCTTGTATTTGATTTCCAATACTAAAACGCCCACCTCCTACTGTATTTGTTTGTTTGTTTGTTTCGCATCAGCCACAAAAAAAAAAAAAAACAGTCGGATTTACGTAATTGAATCAAATGAAGGTCATGTTCAGGCCACATTCCTCTAAAGTGAAGTAAGTCACACTCTGGTGAGATTTTGAAACTTTAAGAGGTTTTGCGTACTGCAATGATATTTCAATTTTGTAATCATTCTATAAGAGGAAAGAGCTGAACTTTTGGCATTAAATGTCCATCTTTCCAGCTTTTCTATGGAGATTTAGTTAATTTTCCCGATTTCAGGACTGGTGCTCGGTGCACAATCAAAGGCTCGTCAAATATTACTGGAGTATATCAATTTTCTTAGGTTGATTTCTGAAACTACATGATTCTATCTTTAATGGTTCCTCTTCATTAATATGAAGGGTTGCACTTTCAGGAACAATTCAGGTATAATTTTATAACAAGTTGTGGTTTGATAAGATATAATTATGGCGCTGGGTCTGTACGTACTCTGCACAAAGTACACATGAATATCCCTCATCCAGTTTAAAGCCTTTGCGCGCACTGTACTGCATAATAGTTCGTTGTGTAGAACGTGCGATTATTGGTGCTTTAATTCGTTGATTGTTGCATTTAACTGAAGATAGTTTTAATAATAGTAATAATAATAATTGATATGATTTATATAGCGCCAAATCCACTCTGCAGAGTGCTCTAGGCGCGGATGGAAGAGAAAGTGAAGGAGATAAAGGACATACAAATATCAAGTACATGTAATGAGTAGTCAAATTGAGGCTTTGAACAAGTGAGTTTTTAGACTGCTTTTAAAGGAGTCTGATGAAGAACATTTTTTTACGGCTGAAGGTAAGTTATTTCATAAGGTGGGAGCAGCATGGCCAAAGGCACGTGTGCCCCATATTGTAGTGAATCTTGGAATTATCAGAGAACCGGAGTTGGATGAGCGTAAAGATCTAGCAGGGATGTAATTATGGAGTAAGTCAATGTTATACTGAGGAGCAGCGCCCTGAATGCAATGAAAAGTCAAAAGTAAAATCTTTAAAATAATGCGATCTTTGACTGGTAACCAATGAAGTGATCTCAAAATAGGGGTGATGTGAGTGTGCTTCTTGGATAGTGTGATGATGCGTGCTGCCGCATTTTGAAGCCTCTGTAGCATGGAGAGCTGAGTTTGTGGTAAGTTAGATAAGACAGAGTTTCCAAAATCGAGCCTACAGGATATCAAGGCATGGACTAATTTTTCGGTAGAAGAGCGGTTCAAATATTTTCTAATGAAGCCGATATTACAAAGTTGGTATCTTACAGATCTACAAATGCTAAAGACTTGATGAGACATAGTCATATTACAATCCAGCATTACACCCAGGTTGCGACAGGTTTGGAACACACTAATTGACATGCCGGAAAAAGAGATGAAATGACGTTTCAACTTAAATCTACAAGACAAACCCCGTCTGTTGCGACAGGGATTGTCGCCCCCGTCACGGATTGTCGTCTGGCGACAATCCGTGACTCTTGTGCAGTCCCCAGTTTTTTTACCTCGATGACGACAGTCCATGATGGCAAAAAATTGTTGCGACAGGGATTGTCGCCCCGTCAAGGATTGTCGCCCCGGGCTCGGGGTGGTTGCTCCGGTGTTAAACTTTGGTGGGATGGGTATGACTGGTAAGTTATGCGTATGTGTGTGTGTGTGTGTGTGTGTGTGTGTGCGTGTGTGTGTGTGTTTGTTGTGTGTATGTGTGTGTGTGTGTGTGTGTGTGTGTGTGTGTGTGTGTGTGTGTGTGTGTGTTTGGAGTATAATAATACAATATGTAGAAACTGCGCATGTGTGGTGGTTGTATAGTGGTAGTGGTTTGTTTGTGTGTGTACGTGTGCCCGTGTGCGTACGTGTGTATGTAGTATAGTGGCGTATGTATTATATCAAAGGGTATGTGATGGTGCGTGTTTGTGGGCGCAGTTTTGTGCCTCCATGAGTATCTGAGGGGTTTGGTGTTCGTGGGTTACGTAGGCCCTACGTATGTGTGTTGTGTGTGAGCGTTCGTGTGTGTACGTAAGTCCCCAGTCACATAATGCTCTGCGTCCGGCGTTACGTCCACATAAGTCTTTTTTTTTTTCTGCGGACACCCTTGCTGTCACCAGAGCATTTTTTTTTTTTTTACAAAACATACGGGAAAATATGCGGGCGATACGGAGAGATACGACCAAATGCGAACACTTGCGTCCACTTGCGGATATTCTCACGAATTGGCACGTAATTTTGTTCTTACAACTTGCATAAACTTCCGAATAGTTCGGAACACTTGCGGAGAGTTGCGACTATTTACGGAGAGTTGCGGATATTTTCGGATAGTTACAGATTGTTATGAATAATTATGTACAATATGACGATCCCTGCCAAGTCAATGTATTATGACAGCAAGTTTATCACATATTGTACTGTCTTACATTGTACACTGGGGAAAAATGAAATTGAAATTACGTTCAAGTTGTGAAAAGTTTTCGCATTTCTTTAATTTGCTTCACGGTAATAAAAGATATATGAAATTTTGAAATTGAAGTTTGAATTTTATTAGTGCAGCTCAAATATGGATAAACATCATAAATGTAAAGACTACATAACATAATTATACCACAAATAGAATACAATCTAGATCGATAAGTTAAACACAGTAAGAAAATATTACTTACAGTCATGGAATAGAGTACAAACTGTGGTTACGCTCATTGTGCAGCGATATTCATGACTTTCTCGGTTATGCTAAGGATATTGTTATAATAAAGCAATACTTATTACATTTCCAGAAAAAAAAAAAGCATTAGGACATTCGGACACCCCTCCCACACCCAAATGCAATATAAAAAAAAAGTTATATCCATGGATCGTAAAGTGGGTAAGACTATAGGGAAATACTAAAATCGTTCTCGTTTTATACTATTTTATCGCTGTCCCACATCTTCCCGGCCAGAAAAGTGAAAAAAAAATGCTGTCACCTTATCCCCGACCCAACAATTGCCTTCCGAGTTTCGAAAAATATACATTCAAATAGTACAAGGCAAAAACGTTCAGCACCAATGGTCAAGCGATGTCATGCGTATATGGGTGCCACCTAAAATGACCATTTGTGGGAGAAATTTCGTAACTTGACTTTGCGGTTCTGCCTCTCCACAGCTCCGGGTGTGTTGTAACATTCCTTCAGGTAAATGCGTTGCAGCTTGGCAACACGAGTTGTATGTCTTCCCACGCGTCTCTGTGTTCCCATGCGAGTGGACAACAGACAATGTCGAAGGACGTAATCGTCTACAGCACCCCCTGCACAATTCCCTGTACCTAGAGGTTCGTTGATCCAAAAATGAAATTCGGAATAACGAACCTTCGAATAAAGAACCTCGGACTAAAGAGCCTTCAGAATAATGTGCTTTTGCAATAACGAAATGTGCTTCGGTGTAAAAACGGCAGAGGTAAAAATGGCAGGGGTAAAAATGGCAGAGGTAAAAATGGCAGAGGTAAATATGGCAGACGTAAAAATGACAGAAGTAAAAATGGCAGAGGTAAAAATGGCAGGGGTAAAAATGGCAAAGGTAAAAATGGCAGAGGTAAAAATGACAGGGGTAAAAATGGCAGGGGTAAAAATGGCAGAGGTAAAAATGGCAGGGGTAAAAATGGCAGAGGTAAAAATGGCAGGGGTAAAAATGGCAGAGGTAAAAATGGCAGAAGTAAAAATGGCAGAGGTAAAAATGACAGAAGTAAAAATGGCAGAGGTAAAAATGTCAGAGGTAAAAATGGCAGGGGTAAAAATGTCAGAGGTAAATGATTATGTCAGTGGTAAAAATGTCAGAGGTAAAGTTGTCAGTGGTCGAAATGTCAGTGGTCAAAATTCTAGAGATAAAAATGCCATTGATAAAAATTTAGTCGTTGAAATTCAAGAGGAAGAGGTAAAAGTGACAGATTTTTTTTTCCCTCATGTTTCTGACATCTTTCTCGCAATACGCGCTTTTCGTGCCTTCTGAAATAAAGCATGAGGGAGACCGGGGAGAAATGGGACACGGGGAGAAATATGGCACACTCGAATGTAACTTGAAAAAGCTTGGCCAGTCAACAAAATCCAATTATATCAGTAAAAAGATGAGCCTCGGTACACCTGAAAATGGACATATTATACAACATTATTCACTTCGGGGCTGCGCCCCTCAGTGAATAGTACTAGTTTGGAGTCACCTCTGCCCATAGTTTTAACAAGAAACTCGAAACTAGGCCAAGTATATTTGTTTTATATTTTGGATCAAAAATTTGAATAAAAAGTGAAAATCATTATAGACCGTCTATAGGCTTAGCCGCACTGCGGCGGCAGCGCAGCGCCTGCCATTCGCAACAGTGCGAGAGATCGGAGATTGAAAAACGTAGTAGCCATGGCACCGCCAGAGTTGCCCGTCGCATGTATCCAAGCGCTCGTATGGCCGCTGCAAACCTCAACACTAGAATTCGGGACCGGACGCGGACGGGTACACTTGATTGTAAAGAAGGGTGATTGTGACATCATTTTGCAAATAGTATACTATTTGCAAAATGTCGTCATAAAGGTGACATCATTTTGCAAATAGTACTTCATGGAGTGTCAAACACACCAACACTCTAAAATAGTTCAAAATACCTATAATCACGTGAAGCTCTTTTAACCAATCAATGGAAGACAAATTTTTGATCCAAAATATAATAGGCCTAACTACTATACAGCTCTACAGGTATCTTGTCAGTAAATTATCAAACTTACTATAGTTCTGGTAGGTCCTATACTATGTTAATAGGTATTTTAATAAGTGTGCAAACCTCTGAAAATGAAATTGCTTGATAACAGACATGCAGGTATGAAAAATTGGCAGGGATCTTTTACTGTTTCTGTTACCACTGGGAGAAATTTAATAGGACAGTGTTAAATTTCTCCCCGCGGCACATGTAAATCCTACTTTGGTCATGATGGTTATCCAATTCTGTCCAGGTTGTCTCATTTCTCCCCGCTTGATGTCCCATTCCCCCAAAATTAGGGGTTAAACAAATCATTACTTACACGAAAATGTTTTATAAAGGGGTATCATTAAATACTCTTAGTGGGGCGGCTTAGCAAACCTATCGTGCATTTTGTGATACAAGCACCAAATTTGGCACAAATGTACATTAACATACACTGTAAAAAATTTGTTTAGTTTCTAAACACCTAACTAAACACTTTTCTGTGACAGTTTAAAAACACTGCGACGCGTTTATATATTAAACATGTTTAGGAACTAAACACATGCTGTGTTTATTTTCAGCACACCCTAGGTGTTTATCACACACACATGTTTATGTTTTAAACGGTTCTGATATTTAAAAACTAAACACCTGCTCTGTTTATAGCCTAAACACCAAACGTTTACACCATAATCACTCACAGTGTTTAAATACTAAACACCGCACAGTCACATAATCACCCACAATGTTTAAGATCTAAACACTGAACCAAAAAATAAACATGACGCACTGTTTACGATGTAAACACTGCGACATGTTTATTCGCTGTGACAGATTAAAAACACTGCGACATGTTTATTTGCCATTTGAGTGTTTATTCTCAGAACACATGTCTGATTTTTAGATCGATCACAAAATTGCATACACTAAACATGTGACATGTTTACATATTAAACATCGCAATTTCTCAGTGTTTATATGAGACATGTTTACACCTTATACATGCTGAGTGTTTATATGAGACATGTTTACACATCATACATGGTAATTTCCACGTGTTTATATGAGACATGTTTACACATTATACATTCATACATGCTAATTTCTACGTGTTTAAATGAGACATGTTACTCATCATGCATGTTAATTCCCATGAAATTATTAATGTATGTGGATTGTTTCCACTTTTGAATGGAATGAGATAAACGCATAACATTATATAGAATTTACCCAGTGATGTACCAAATCATCAGCGCACTTACATGGCATACCAGGGAAGACGTGGGTTAGCTTTCACAAACATTTTGGCTACAAGAGTCAAAGGCAATTCTCTGAATGTAAGTTATCAAAACATCAGTCAAAGCTTGGGCAATATCTGATGAATAATAAGTTAAAATCCTTTAAAGGGGAAATCGAGTCCAATAAATAAGATAGTCTGATAAAAAAGAGTAAAATCTTACAAGTTTAACAGTAAAAATTTGAATGAAATCGGATGACAAATAAGGAAGTTATAAAATTTTGAAGTTTTGCTAATTTCTGCAAAGCAGTTAAAAGTGGATATTATATGCAAATGAGTGAGTTGACCACGTCATAACCTCACAATTTTCCATTGAGCGTGTACAAAAAAAAAATGATGAAATTCAATGTTTATGTTGATGAAATGTGAAACATTATGGTATTACTGGTTGAATAACTTCAGAAAGTGATCAGTTAGATATATCAGGACTTGAGCCTCGGGAATAATTGCGTTTGGATGAAAAACTTTAAATTAAGTAAGTTGTGAGGGAATGACATGCCCACGTTGCCATCGATTTGCATATTCATATTAACCATTCAAGAACTGTTTCCTCAAAAATTAGCGAAACTTCAAAATGTCATAACTTCCTTATTTTACATCCGATTTCGATCAAAATTTTACCAATGAACTCTTAAATTCTACTCTTTCTTATCAGACTAACTTGTATCTGGACTGGATTTCCCCTTTAGCTGTTGCCATGTTTTGCTATACGACACCATACTGAGTTAAATGCAAGATACCTGGGAGTCACTGGCATGTACACGAAGACATAAATGAAATTCTGTCCTATACAGACAGTAAAGTTTGTATATGCAGGAAATGGCACACAACTCATTTTGGAGAAAAAAAAATATTGCATTTAACAATTACTTTTCAGTCACATGTAATTCTTGGCCTACTTTCAAGAATTGCCTTCTTTCTACTGTATTCAGAACTAATTCTTAGTATTGTAAAACAAACTAATAAACTTGTTGATTGTGAATTGCAACTCAACGCTTCGGAAGCTTGACATATATGTAACACCTCCAGGAACATAACTGCAGTCTGTGAACAAATCCAAGATTGCATCAATTATTGGCAAAGTGCTTTGGGTACCCGAACCAGATTAGGCTTACGGCAAATTATACCATGCACAACACTATGGTCATATTGGTACTGCTCAGGGAGTATAGATGATGCACTCCATCATAGAGAGACTAACATTTTTGAGAGAAATATTAGAATGTTAGTGGATTTCAAGGGGTGAGTGAGAAAAAACTTCTACAACTGTACCTTGCTAGAACCTTGGAGAAAGAAGTCAAACTCAATGGGTATACTTGAATAGTCTATTAGAGTCCAATCAGTCTCATCATACTCCACATAATCATGGTATGGAGGGCTACTTTCAATCTCGACACAGCAGAATTTTTGGTAAAGACAAGAGGATATGAACAAAGAAAAAATAATGCATTGCAACTGGAGGCGGGAGGGTATGCAAGGCTGTCATGAACACGCAATGTGATCAGCAAGACTCCTCCCTTGTCAATTTGTCAGTCAGTTGCAAGACTCCTCCCTATTCTCCATACATGTTGTACTACATTTCTAATACCTCTCTCCATGTGACGGATTTCAAGAATATCTCAGAAAGAAAATATTAATTACTGAATACTGCATTTCCTATCAGGTCTACAAGAAAATTGCAAAGAATTCCGAACAAATGCAACTACTTCCACACCTAATTGCGTCCAATATCTGCTGATTGTATAGGAAGCACCTGAGGGAAAAAAATGAAATGGCAGATACTTTGATTTGATTTGTTTTGATTTCTATATTCCTTTTTGCACAAGGATATAACAGAAAGCCAACCGAACAAAGTTCTTGAGTAATATCTTAACAGTGAAGTACAAGGACATTGGTTGATGAATAAAATGAAGTGAATAAAACTTTTTCTTAACAGTGCAAAACGATTTCGAGCATGTGTCTTTATATATTAGATAAAATTACAATTTTACGTACTAGCTGTTAAAAAAGACAATTACACATATCTATGAGCAATAAGAATGAAGGTGACCATTATCGTAAGCACAGAGGACAATAGAATCGCTTTGTTTTGGATATCCCTGCCATTTCAAAACCAATTTTCATCAAATAAGCATTGAATTCCTCTTCGAATTATATAGGTCCCCTACCTTCATATTTCTTTAGAGGTTCGTCATTACATGTATGTAATACACACACGCATGCACACACACGGAGAACTAAAGCCCTATCGCATACAAAACCCTATCATCCCCCATATGATTTACTTTATTCTAGTATACAGGTTTACATGCACACTGTCAGTGAAGAAAAAAAAAAACAATAGAAAGGTTGCTCTAACAGGTTGGATGCCTCCTAATAGGTCTGTAGTCCATCATGACGATGTGAGACATCACATGGCTAGCGGGAAAAAGATTATTAATATTCAAAATGTTTATCCATGGTTCATTTCCTTCATATGGCATGTAGGCCTATAGATATACTGTATATCAGTATATCTTGCGATGTCCTTGTAATCCTCAGATGTTTGCACTTTTAGACGGGTTGTATAGAAGTAAGCACATGCATCTTTCATTCTAATCCAGACAGGTTTGGCGTGATCCCTGATCAATTCTTCCATGACGTACTGGTGCTGGTAAAAAGAAATGATTACATAAGGAAAACAAATCAGTTGGCTTTGCAATACAATGGACTTAACTGCTCCCATAGATTCTGAAAATGAATGGGTAGCAAAGAAGTTGACTGAATCCATAAGCAAGTTCAAATTAAAAGGAATGACAGAATCCCTTTGTCACATTAGCACTTAGTGTCTTGCGTCAGTTTTTACTCACTTTGCTGAATTTTCTGTACATAGTTCAAGTCTTTTTGTTGTTGTTGCTTCTTTCTTATTCATCATCATTATCAAGCAGAGTTACGACCATTACTGTATCCTTTGTCTCTTGGATGAAGATTTTCACATCTGTAATTTACACTTTCAACAATATTTGCAATAAATCAATTTTCCATATTCATTTTAGGTAATGGAATGGATTCGGGAGTCGGGAGTAGGTCCCCCCCCCCCCAAAGAAAAAAAAAGAAAAAAAAAACAACAAACAAACAAACAAACAAAAACAAAACAAAAACAAAACAAAAACAAAAACAAAAACAAAAACAAAACAAACAAACAGACAAAACAAACAGAAGAACTTAAAGCATCTAAAATCTGCATTTTATAGAAAATCATTTACATGCCCTTTAAGTACATAATATTCATTGATTTGGCACTGCAATTTTGAGTACTTACTTGATTTCCACTTTCCACATGGGTAGTATACAGTGATGTACTATCCCCAGTTGATTTACTCTGCTGACTGCAGCATGCCTCGTTCTCTGCCAGCAGAGGTAATGTCTTGCAGAATTTATACAGTCGTCAGGACATCATCGTCACCCACTTTGGTGTCATCGGCATCCCTTTCCAAGACATCCTAACGGGCTTTACATTCAATTTTCACCACCTGTTGAGTTATAAAGAATTTACAGGGAATAAAACTGAATTTCACTCAAAATATAGTCACTAACCCATCGTCATTCACATGAAAGATACTTCATAACTTTGTAAAAGATACAGTGAGTTTACCCGCTAGGCCGAGTTTACCCGCTAGACCGAGTTTACCCATAACTACGGTACCGGTTATCTGTAGAGTGTAGGCCTATTGTAACGTTAACAACACTAACACGTTACAGTTAGAGCGTTCCCCGTTCTATAAACGTTAACCGTTAGATTTAGAAATAGAAAACTAAAACAAACGAGCAAAATCTTTGAGGGCCTAGCCTATTTCTACGCCTACTACAGTTTTACATTAAACGAGGGCAATTTTGCAATAAATCTTGATATGCACCGACTTAGCAGGCTTAGCAGACTTACCGCTTTCATGGAGGCCGGCCAGGCTAGAACTTTATCGCTTCGACGCCATCTTAGCTAGATCCGCTCCTTGGCCTTTAGCTTTAATGCAGTACAACAGTCAGTGCAGTCGATCGAGTCGTAAGTACAGTGTAGTGTGTGTACCAAGCCTAGAACGAATGCGCACGTACTGTAGGCCTACGCACATACTGAGTAGTACATCACGCTGCTAGGGCAGCACCAGCCAGCCAATCAGACAGATCCATCCGTACAGGTACGTACGCGCACATCTCCTTTCCCGCCAATTGTGCATTGATTATGGTCATAATAATAGGCATAACACGAGTGTGCGCTAGAAGCGCACGCACAGGGCACCACTGCGTGCGTTGTGGCCGCGACCGTCATGTCACATGCGCTGCTGACTTGTAGAGTACGAGTATCACAGTGTTTATGTTAAACATGTGCGGCGTTTAGAACGTGTTTACGAGGCGTTCTAAATGTAAACGCGTCTGTTTACCCTGACAGTAGAAGTGTTTAGGCCTAACCAACAAACATTTGGGTAATGCCCTAAACCATGAACGAAATCATTAACAAAGGCAATTCCCATTTTTTTCTAGCAGTTAAAATACAGGACAGTACATGCGAAACCAAAATATAATTTTTTTACAGTTGTACATGTATTACATATTTTTAGGTTATCATTTTTCCTTATTGATTAGGCATTTCCATGAAAGGCATAAAACATGAATTATTTCATAGTGCATCTTGATGTCGTAACAGTTTCCACTTTCTCGTGATAAAAGGAAACTAGAAATTGCAATTTACACACCATTTCCAACACTTTTACATGTATATATGGACATATTGAGATTAACATAGCGTGACCAGAATAAACACTCCAACTAAACACTCCAAGCTAAACACTTTAACTCTCAATACTTTAAACGTGCTATACACACCGGGTGTTTAGATGTTAAACAAAGTGTTTATATTTTTAACACTGTGTTTAGTTCATAAACATGTCGCATGTCGCATTTTTTACAGTGTATTATTGCAAACATTTTCAGATATTGGGGCACTTGGAATTCTCTCTTTATGTCCGCCATATTGGATTTCAAAATGGTCGCCATTTGAAATCTACAGTTCCGATTACATTATCTCTGGGTCTAATGGTGCCATTGACCTGATTCTGGTGTGTTCCGTGATTTACGCCCATGCTTTGGAGCAACAGCTAAGTTTGAAAGGCATCAAACATTTACATTTTCTTTTCGCCTGCGGATTCGTTCAACAATGATTGAAAGAAATCCCATGGCAAACTGTCGATTTTTTCTCTCACAAAAACAATCTATTGCTAAAGTTCGTCTCCAGTTTTTATAATGTGCATATGTTTGTAAAGTGACCACAAAGTGTTCATTAAACTTCGAGATATTAGTTTTTGCGCCATGTGATACTTGAACAATGTAATAAAATATCTTGCAATTCACAGAGCTTACTTATGTCTGCTGATACATCTGCTGTAGTTTGTTTTTTTGCGTTTTGTATTTTCACTTCTACATTATGTCGTGATCAGGCCTTGTGAGATGAATAGGCTCCTATGAAATCGGAATGTGAGAAAATAACATAGAACAGGCGGAAAATTAGCGGTTTGCTTCGACTATGTCTCCTTCACATCTTTACACTAATCAGTTCAAAAATGAAAAAATAATGACAATATACTTAGTCTAGCCTTGATGTCAGCGGAATTCGTTTGTGTAAGATTGTGTATGTGAGCGTATTTATATCTGCGTATAGAAGTATGTGTTTATACCAAAAGTGGGTTCGTGTGTGTGTGTGTGTGTGTGTGTGTGTGTGTGTGTGATAACTTCATTGGGCGAGACAACGTAGGATTATACTGTTTAAGGGCTTTGCAGCATTGTTGGAACCCCCTTATAATGATAGATGATAATAGTAGTAATAGTAGTAGTAATGATAATAATGATAACATTAACGATAATAATACTGAATAATAAAAATAATTTCCCATAGGCCTACTAGGCTCTTAGCTGGTTTATCATTCCTCTGAACAGACAGATTACGCCACTGCACTTGAATCAAACTCAGAATTCAGTTTATTTCCACAGTTCAGGTAAAAACATATAAATACACAATCAATCAGTTCTAACACATACATACAAACCAAAAATTATTTTGGATAAATACATAATCACAGTTAAAAGTTAAAAAGTGTGTGTTCCAGATTGACATAACAATTAAAATAAATGGTGGAGGAGATCAGCAGTAGGCCATTGGCCTTTCGAGGCTGATCCCCTGAGCAAATATACAATATTAAAACTGTATGTCGTTATACACTGTTACATAAATCATGAGTCGCATGAAAAAGAACTGGATTTGCAATAAATAGGGGCAAGAAGAAGAAGAAGAAGAAAAAAAAAAAGCACATCCAAAAGGAAGGAACCACGACATACCAAAAACAACCATAAAAAGGGTGGGACAAAAATGGGCAAGAATTATCATTGAATGCAATTTAAGAAATATATATATGGTTTGAGCATATAATATTCTATAAGAATCGACAAAGACAAAAAAAAATACATATCATCATAATACCGAGTATCATTGAATATGGTGTGCAGCTGTATAATCGTGATTCTTCAGTGTGTACATTTATGCCAAGCAATATCGTGAGCCGCGCCCCGCCACTGAGGGCGCACCACTTCCAACGTGATCAGAGCTCTCTCAGAATAATGAGAGTGCTCTAATCTTTTTAAAACACAATTCATAAAACATTCTTCAAATCTGCAGTTTTTATTTGATAATTCGATAAAAATACAGTTTGCTCTGGCTAGGTTATCATTCAAAACCTCTGCCATTTTTACCCCTGCCATTTTTACCCCTGCCATTTTTACCCCTGCCATGTTTACCCCTGCCATTTTTACCTCTGCCATTTTTACCTCTGCCATTTTTACCCCTGCCATTTTTACCTCTGCCATTTTTACCTCTGCCATTTTTACCTCTGCCATTTTTACCTCTGCCATTTTTACCCCTGCCGTTTTTACCTCTGCCATTTTTACCTCTGCCATTTTTACCTCTGCCATTTTTACCCCTGCCATTTTTACCTCTGCCATTTTTACCTGGCACCAGAAAGGTTACCCCCTCCCCACATACACCCCCCCCCCCCCTCCGAACCGACACCACATTCCTTCCTGATGAAACGACTTCCCAATGTTGATAAGTAAGACATAATGGACAGTATGCAGAAAAGCAGCATCCGCCTGCACGCAAGCACCACTCCGAATGCATAAACAAATCAGCCATACTCATCAAAGTCAAAGCTGATGATAAAATCAATATCAACGCTTATGCCAGCAACAGCTTACTAGGTATCCCTGCCCACGCCCAGCTAAAAAACACATACGTAAAAAGCTGACATAATAAGTACATTTGTTGCGACACGGATTGTCGCCCCTACACGGATTGTCGCCTCCTGCTCGGGGCGACAATCCGTGACGGGCGCTGGCGGCACGGATTGTCGCCCCCGTCACGGATTGTCGCCTGGCGACAATCCATGACGCTTGTGCAGTTCCCAGTTTTTGACCTCGAAGGCGACAATCCGCGTTGGCAAAAAATTTGTTGCGACACGGATTGTCGCCCCGTCACGGATTGTCGCCCAGGGCTCGGGGTGGCTCCTCCGGTGTTAAGCTTTGGTGGGATGGGTATGACTGGTAAGTTATGCGTGTGTGTGTGTGTGTGTGTGTGTGTGTGTGTGTGTGTGTATTGTGAGCTGCATGATATGTGATGTGTATGATTTGTTGTGTGTGTGTGTATGTGTGTGTGTTTGGAGTATAATAATACAATATGTAGAAACTGTGCTTGTGTGGTGGTTGTATAGTGGTAGTGGTTTGTTTATCTGTGTACATACGTGTGCCTGTATGCTTACGTGTGTATGTGGAATATAGTGGCGCTACTGTGGCAATACAAACGCATTCAGAGTGAGCACGTGTTTAAAGAATTCACACCAGTGTTGATCTAAAAATAGTATGGGTGTGTCAACCAATATCAGTGGTGAGGCGGGCTAGGCGAGAGAGAGACCGAGAGAAAATACATACGAGGGAGGTACCCTCCCCAAATGTTATTTGTCTTTGTTCATTTTTCACTGCAGTCATTTCCTTCCATCAGTCTTATAAACTAGAACGTCCATACCACTATGCTTTGTCCCAGAATAGGTTTGGCATGCTTTATGCATGAGCGAATAATTTCCACACGCCGTAAAAAAATTGGATCGTTAATTGATTCTAGTACAAACGAACTGCCATTGCACACCGCTAATACATACATAATACAAACAAACACCAGCAAACACTCAAGCAAATCTTCATAATGCAAATAAACCAACTCAACACTTTTTTCCTTGATATTTATTGATTTCATTAAAATCATTCATAAATCGACCCATTCTGGGTGTAACATGAACAAAAAAAGTTACAAATGGCAATTCGAAACACAAACAAATCCATTTGTCAATTTATACCACAAATAATCTCACTTCAACATAGATAACTCGATTATAGACCAACCCTACTAATAATTTCTTCACGAGAAAGTTTTGACATGTAGGGCCCTACCAAACCTATATTCCTTGAATATATTGGTTTGGATCATGTAACACCTTCCTACTTACAAGGGCATATACATAAAAAACACAAATACATTACACAAATATAGAATGAAATCAGTCATAAAAAACCCCGACCACCCCCTCCCCTCCCCAACCGAAACAAATCTGGGGCCTACATCTATCCTAAATATTAAATCCTACCAACATCTGTCATACCATTTATAACTATCCTTCTTCAAATCCAATCTCCAACCCACCAACCCCTGATTAAACAAAACCTAAATCATCCCACACCCACATTCACCAACCCAAATACATACATACACACACACACACACACACACACACACACACGGAGGTTCGTTATTCCGAAGTTTCGTTTTTTCCGAGGCTTCATTTATCCGAAACACACAATTCCCTATACCTAGAGGTTCGTTGATCCAAAAATGAAATTCGGAATAACGAACCTTCGGAATAATGACCCTTCGGACGAATGAGCCTTCGGACGAATGAGCCTTCAGAATAACAGACTTTTGCAACAACGAAATGTAACCCCCTTCCCACATACCGACGCACACCCGAACCGATACCACATCCTTCCTGATGAAACGATTTCCCAATGTTGATAAATAAGACATAATGGACCGTATGCAGAAAAGCAGCATTAGCCCGCACGCAAGCTCCACTCCGAATTCATATACAAATCTGCCAAACAAACTCATCAAATTCAAAGCTGCTGATAAAATCAATATCAACGTTTATGCCAGCAACAGCTTACTAGGTATCCCTCCCCACGCGCAGCAAAAAAACACATATGCAAAAAACTGACATAATAAACACATTCTTCCATCACACACACACACACACACACACACACACACGCACAAACGGACACTAAATTATCATGTGCACGCGCACATACACACTTCCTTGAAACCTCACCATGACTTTGTACATGGCATGTTTGCATGGATGTAGCCATGTAAGTTATGTGTTAGTATTTCAATGATTATGTCCAGAACGATATTACCCAGCAAAATGTGCTTCGAGGGCAGGCGACAATCCGTGCCGTCAACGCCCGTCACGGATTGTCGCCCCGAGCAGGAGGCGACAATCCGTGTAGGGGCGACAATCCGTATCGCAACATACATTCTTCCATCATACACACACACACACACACACACACACATACACACACACACGCACGCACAAACGAACACTAAATCATCATGTGTGCGCGCACATACCACACTTCCTTGAAACCTCACCATGACTTTTTACATGACATGTTTGCATAGATGTAGCCACGTAAGTTATGTGTTAGTATTTCAATGACCATGTCCAGAACGATATTACCCAGCAAAATGTGCTTCGAGGGCGGGCGACAATACGTGTCGCAAGCCCTCGTCACGGATTGTCGCCAGACGACAATCCCTGACGGGGGCAACAATCCGTGCCGCCAACACCGTCAAGGATTGTCGCCCCCGAATCGGGGACGACAATCCGTGTCGCAACACCCGTCTCCTTTTCATGGCCACAGATAGATCAATACATTCATCTTTGAAGTGTTCCGAGCATACCAAAGAATGTTCTACACGCAGATATTTGGCATTCTGCGCGAAATGAACCCGTCCACTCTCATCGGGTTGCACTGTCAATTTGGAAAATGAAAGTGAGCCAGAACACGTCTGATTGTTTTTGTTCGGCCTTATATTAGTTTAGCACATGAAACTAGTTTGGTGGTCCCTTTCGAAGGATTTCCTAAACCCCATCCTGCAGAAATCGGCACACAATACTAAAACTGCTTTTTACCAAAAGAAAAATATAATAATAATCCTCCAGTAACATCTTTCATGTACATGGAATAGTCGCATGCTGCATTGATGGTTTATACTTTTGCTCGGTCGATGCGTGCCAGCTGTGATGTTTCCTTCAGACGTCTCTGCATGAAATTAGATCGGAAGCCAATTTCCCGTTTTTGGCGAGGAAACGCTCTCTGAAGCTATTGCTATTTCATTGTCTATAGTAGAAGACAAAATGTTCTACGGCAGATCTAGAGAGTTTATCTTTCGCCAAAAAAAAAAAAAAAAATGAAACAGTCTGAAATTTTCAAAAATTGCAATTCCTTTTTAACTGATTAGTACACACACGAAGGCACTTAGCCTCCATACGCGTAATACATTGTGCTCGTTTTAGGATACACTTTTTCATATGAATGCACCTCGACATTCGCTCCATTAACTTCCTGAAGGAGGTCATACTTAGAACTTGAGGTTATAAATGTTGATATATAAAGATGGTGACAAACACGACGTTTAGGCCATGCTCAACTTACGCAGTATCTAGACAGTTCCATGATAGAGCGTGATGTTGATGTTCCATGAAAACATGCGTCGTGAAAATGATATAATCTCCTCTTGTGTGTCTCCCGAACATACCTAGTTTCATTTCTTTCCCAGAAATGATCGACAAAAGATATGGGGTACAAGTTACAACAACATTAGATATAATAACACTCTCCTAGGGTTGAACATAATCCTATTACAGTGTGTTTCACTGGAAATGTTAACGAGGATGTAGATATACCGGGGAAAATGAAGTCATTTTGATCCAATTCATTCAACTCACCCAATGTGTTTATTTGTTTGGTTTTATATAGCATACATATGTCACCCGCTACAACAAAAAGATCCTAAAGTCGCTGACGGGTGAGCCAAGAAAAATTGAATTTGAAGTCACATCATCAAAATCTGTCAAAATGTTTGGATTCCAGTTTTTGACATAACTTTGTAGTCTAATGTATCTTCTATCATCTGCCACAATTTCAAAGCTATAATGATAAAAAGGAAAGGCAAGAAAATAAAATTTGGGGGGCCTTTATCCCCCGACTTTCGGATCCTTCTGTTGCAGCGGGTCACATACATTATGATTTTTGTTTTACTATTTTTTTTCCTGCGGATGTCATCTTGTATCTTTGACACAACTATTTGCTGTTACTGTAGTTGTTATGTTTTTTTTTTCTCTCTCTCTCTCATGTTGAAAAGGAAGCATTCAGTTCTAATTTCAAACACAGTTGCGTTAGAGTGTGAAAGTACCAAGTGGGAAGCAGAGTAAAATGAAAAATGATGCGAAAGCCTAGTTACGCCTGACATTAATGATCATAACTTTTCTGAAATGTATTGCCATGTAGATCTGTGCCCTGGTGTGCGCCTAGCAAATGGGAGTAAGGCATTCAACTGCTCGTGAGTATTAGGATAGATATAATTCACTATATTCTTGCACCCGTCAATGCTTGACGGTTTTTTTTTTTCTTTGTGTGTGTGTGGGTGGGTTTGTGTGTATGTGTGTGTGTTTTGTTTTTACCTACTGAAACTGCATAGATGTTACTCCAGGCTCCGTAAACATTTCCACCACACGTATTAGCATATTACACTTAATAGATAAACAGTACGAAATACTCAATAAACGTCTTATATATTGTGACATATGTAACATCTTTATGAAAATTAACAGGGAGTAACTTTTTAACAATTCTATCGGAACGATCATTTCAAAATTATGTCAGATGATGTTGCTCTTTTTTTAATAAATATTATTTTTAGGTGCTAAAAGTGTGCTAGTTCGTCGTAGATGAAATGGGGTATCTTTGTTTCAAAGTTCTTGATTTCTAAAACATATGCACTAACATGACTCATGCAAGTCATTGCGAATAGCAAAAGCAAAAGTTGTTTTAAAGCTAATTATCAGTGGTTTGTGGAATCTTTATTGCAGGGAAAGTCATAGTGTCTGAATAAAAACCCGCTCTGTTGATCTAAATTATTGTTCGTTTGTGTGTGTGTGTGTGTGTGTGTGTGTGTGTGTGTGTGTGTGTATCTGTGTTTGTTTGCTTGTTTGTTTATTTGTTTATTTGTTGCTCTTGTTATTGTTTACTCTTTTGTGTGTGTTTTGAAAATTCACTCCTGTGATTTTATGTCCAACGATATTCTTGATTATGCAGAGGTAGCTTGAACAACAGTATATCAACAATACAACGAGGACCATTTCAAGCACTTTCCAGCGTCAAAACAATGTATGTTCCCAATTTCACTACTTTCGCAATTCTTCTGTTTCTGTCGTATTTTAGCAAACCGGGTTCAATTGAATAAATACCAGTCAGATATTCAAGAATTTGAATCGTTTCTACATAAGCCAACGAGTGATAAATTCAGTATTTCAAAATTAATTTTGTAATTTCTTGACTTGTAACAAGATGGGTATATCAACAATTGGTGATGTTAGCTAAACATTAAGACTATTTGTAATGTTCTGTTTGTCTGTGGAAATCACAATACTTAAAGTACAGATAAAATCTATCGAGACGCGAAGGTAAGAGCGTCAAACAAACCGTCTGTAGGAAGTAAAAAAAAAAAACTTCACCTAACAGTCACCTTAAATGCGTAGTTTTGTTTTTTTGTTTTTTTAAGTGCAAGTGTCTTAATATATATGTTAAATGCATTATCAGTCACTATATCGCGTGTACATTGTGATTGCACATGTGCCTGTTTTGAAAAACAGGTTAATCAACAATAAGTAACGAAGATGAAAAAAGAAAATAATGTAAAAAGTACGTGTCATCTGTGTTTCACACTTGTGATAATCACAAATGACATGGCTTCTTTGGAAAACAGTGTTTATAAAAGAGAGAAGAGTCAAAAATATCGTCGCATATTACAAGCCACCATTTTGTTTTATTTTCTTTATGTATGTTATTGTTACTTCGTTATTCTTAATGATGTATATAACATTGCTATTAACACGAATTATAATTCAGCATTAAGTATTATGAAATGGTATTGGTTTTAAGTGCTGGTTTATATATATTATATAATATGTGAAAGGGCATCAAAAAACGAACAAAAGTCGCACCCCTTGATTTTACGTGAGGTTCAAAAAAATGTAGAATGGTTTCATATTTTCATATTTTCTGAAAGAGCTATCCTTTTTCAACATTTCTCTTCAATTCGGGATCTTAACATGAATGGGAAAGTATGTTTGAGCAGTTTTTCTACAACCTTCTTTGGGGGATGAGTAGAATGATCAGGCATATCTTAGAGGCCATTTTTCATGTCTTGAAATCCTTTGGACACTCTTCACTTTCAAGTCTAATAACTTTTGGAAGGATGACACTACTGCTTTGAAAGTTAGCATTAATCATGGGCAGAATGTGTTAATAGATCATGCTCAATTTCAGCTTAATGTGATAATCCCTTCATTGTTGTTGCTCCGGTAGATTACATCCTGTGTTTTGTCCCTTTCATGGCACAGCTACCACGGCTTGGTAAAAATTAAGCGCTTGAATAGATCGTGTAGTACGTGTACTTCAGAGCCTCTTTTCTCAGTTCACACTTTTAAGAGTGTGTGCTTTCTTTGCAGTATTTAAGTAGGTTAGGGGAGTCCATTTGAATTGAGCAATACATCATTTTAAAGCTAAAAGTCGGCTCTTATAAAATTTGCCCTTAAATAAAAATTCATGTCAAGCGACTTTCTGTTGGTTTTGTGGTGCAGGATCACTATAGGCCGTATGCTTGTTATATTAATAATTCATGATTGTAGGCTCTTACAAACCATCTGTTAAAACATGAATTATCACCCTTATTATTATTTGTTTCTGTGTTTGTTTGTTTTTATTTCTGCAGTCAATCAGATACAATTTGAGTACAAATTTCAAAAAGTACAAAGACAAAGAATAGCAAGTGCAGTGAAATAAATCGATAACAGTACACAAATAGATACACATAGGTGATTGCATTGAGCAATATATATACACAGAAACAAAATAAAATATACAGTATTTTTCAGTGAACAACAGAGATCATAGAATGCAAGAGATCACCATCGTAAGCGATTAAGTTTGAAATGGATGGAGTCTTCACTGTTACTATTATCATCGTCATAATAAAAGTAAGCGTTTACTAATATTATTACAAACAGTTTTATTTGGAATTCCGACCTAAATTAAGCAAAAGTCAACCAATAAATATGATGATAATGACCTGAAGCGGTTAGGTTTTGTTTTGCCGGCACTAATATGATTTTATAGGCAATGTACCTGTCAGAATTTAGGGACAATTTCCAAATCGGAATCTATTTCTTTTTCTATACGACATGATCTGATTCTCTTGTATTTTTTCAATGAACTCCTGTTGAGAGCATGGGCTTGGTCAGTGGCACTCCACCGAGAGCAGAATGAAAATAAGAGAAGCTGAATTCTACAGACATTTGCTAATTGAGCGATAAGGGAGTGTACACTTCTTTGAAAATTTTGCTTACTTTTAGTGCCGATTATACACACTGTCCAAAATCCCTAGCACAGAAAATGTTAAAGGTACTAGCCCACATTTGTAAACCTGCAGCAATTGGTCTCATAGTTAGCATGGAGTTTGGGTATGATTGCAGTAACGCCTGTGCAAAATTTCGTTCCAATTAGTCCATTACCAGTACTTTCATAAAACTAAATGAAAACGCACGGTATAACGCTCGCTAGCTCCGGTCCACGCACGTATACTACTTGCATGCGATACATGTGTAAGTTACATGTACGTACTAGTAGCTAGCCCTAGAGACCGCGCCGCAAGGCGCGGTCCTGGCGGCTACCTCGCAGCTGAGCGGGAGCAAAAATCACTGCCACATTCACGGCGACTTCACAAATAAAGCACGGCTAAATTTCTATCATAAACACAGTGACAATTAATACATTACCTTTTCGACTTGGTTTTTCTCACCCATTTATCTAGAAACTGCAAAATTTTCTACATTTTTTTAGGAGTAATAAGCGGCCAGCCCTAGTGCAACAGTGGAGAGACACTTGCTGCTATATCCATTAGTACGCATTACGCATGCTCTCAATGCACTGCACTACATGCATGCTGTGCGCCTGTGCAAGTGATTGTGAGTTATACTTCGTAATTCCGTCAGGGATTACGTTGACAAGAGAGAGACCCGCTGACGCATGCGCAGATTCCCCAATTCGTTGACGGCGCATTTGCACTGAAGCACGGCTTCGGATGCCCGTTTTTTTCCCCCTGAAAATATCGGCGCGATCCTCAAGAATAGGTTAGCGCTTTAGTGGAATATTGAAACTTAAAGTCTCTTAGTCGAAGTGTAAGTCACTTTCGAGACTATATTTCACATTTCCGTTATCAAAAAATTAACGATCGGTATGGAGGCGAGCACGGCTGCCTCTCCCAAAACCCCAGCGGCGCCCGCTAAAGCTGGCCCGCTGGTTCCGGGCACCGGCAAGGTCGGTATCCCGGTAGAAAAACACGCAAGCGGTAAGGCCGCAGTAGCTATCAGTAACACCGCGAAGAAGACGATCGCTTCGTCGGTCAGTAATACGAAGGTGAAGAAAGGTACTGCCAAAACCGTAGCGGGATCTTCACAGCAAAAAACTTCTGCTCATATGACTGAATTCGCCGAAAGGCTTGACAAAATGGAAAGTTTGCTTTCCAAAGTTATCGAAGCTCTACCACAAGCGACCGCAAATTCATCGCGTTCGCCGGCCAACATGGCGACCGCCACGGGCAGTGGCGAGCAAGATATGAGTACGCGGGGTGCATACTATCCAACCGCGCCACACGCGGACATGAACTTGCCGGATAACTCGCCCACTGGGCAACTGGATATGTACATGATAGATCATGACGACGATACTGCGTCTGGATTCGACCACGCAGAGCAGATCCCGCAGTCCCAAGTGGAACAGTTTGAGATCCCCACCATAGCAGCTAAATTCGCGATGCCCACTGACATTGGGGATCCAATAGACGATGAAGTGGCAAAGTCGACTACCTATCTCATGACTCACCAACTCGAACTGAAAGTTCTGGAGGATGTGGTTGGAAAGTATCCCTCTCCAAACAATTGTCAGCTCATCGATGTGCCCAAAGTGAATCCGCCTATCTGGGATTTTCTGCCACCAGCGACCAAGAGTCGGGATTTAAAGCTACAACGGGTGCAAAAATCGCTTACAAAGGGATTAAATGCGTTCACAAGATCGCTCTCAGCAGGTCGCATGTCTGATACGCAGCAAGATGCCCTCGCTCTGATTTGCAACGCGAATTTCGAGCTCAACTGTCTCCGTAAGGAGCTGATCAAACCAGACATAAACTCTAGATTTGCACATTTGTGTAAGCCATCACTCCCTGCTACCCGTCTACTGTTTGGAGACGATCTAGGAAAACAAGTCAAGGACTTGAAAGATCAACAGCTAGCGGCAGCTGGAGTCATGAAATCGCAAGGGAGGGCGAGACCAATCGCGGCGTATCAGCGCTCGCTCAGTAGGCCGTATCCACAGAGAGGACGCGGTTTCCAGCATGCTGCATATAACAGACCGGTAGCTGGATCTACTGCTGGACCTTTTTTAGGCCAGAATTACAACAGGAGGGGCAGGCAGCCACCACCTCACACACAAACGCTGAGCTCGTCGAGCCAGGCAACTCAACAGACAGCCCAGCGAGGGGGGCACTCCCATCGGAGGAAGTAGGAGCTGATACCACCGAAACGGTGAGTAATCTCTGCTTACCTAATCACACTAGACTTGGCACTAGATCTAGTACATTGAAACACGATAGGCCTATTGGAGGTCGACTGAGGCTATTTAGAAATAACTGGAGGACAGTACGTGACACATGATCAATTCATTCTGAACTCAATTTCTGGCATGAAATTGGAATTTAAGGAGGGAAAATTCCCCCCTACAAGCACAAGAAATCCTCACTCCTTTCGGAGAAATTCAATTGACAATGCTCGTGTGCATGAAGAAATCAGAAATCTGCAGACAAAAAATGTTATTGAGCAATGCAGTCATGTGGAAGGAGAGTTCATCTCCAATGTATTCCCACGCCCCAAAAAGAATGGGGGCATACGGTTAATTCTGGACTTGTCAGAGTTAAACAAGTATCTTGTGTATCGTCATTTCAAGATGGACAATATTCACAAAGTACTGGAATTGATATCTCCAAACAATTTCTTAGCCTCAGTCGACCTTCGAGATGCCTACTATTCAGTCCCAGTACATGATGGAGACAGAAAATTCCTACGTTTCACTTTCAGTGACCAGTGTTGGCAATTCAAAGCAATGCCAAATGGGCTTAGCTCAGCCCCCCGATTGTTCACTAAAATACTGAAACCAGTGTTTGCAACACTGAGAAGATTGGGCCACATCGTTATTGGATATCTTGACGATACCATACTGATCAGTGAAAGTGAAGCGAAACTGAAGGAATCCATAGCTACAACAGTAAGCCTTCTCACACATCTTGGGTTTGTGGTGCACCCAGAAAAATCAGTGCTCTATCCGACCAGGAAAATAAAATTCCTTGGTTTTATGCTTGACACTGTAGAAATGTCTATCAGTCTGCCAGAAGAAAAAAATGACAGAAATCAGAGATCTGTGCGCTAACTTGCTACATATGAATAGACCTTCAATTAGGCAAGTAGCACGAGTGATCGGAAAGATTGTAGCAAGCTTTCCGGCAGTACAGTATGGTCCATTGTTCTATCGTGAACTGGAAAAAGACAAAATTCAAGCTCTGAAGGCAAACAAAGGTCACTTTGATAGAAAAATGGAACTATCCACCGAAGCAAAACAGGAGCTTCAGTGGTAGGTAGAGAACATTCACACTGCCTTCGCACCAATCCAAAGAAAGAAAGCAGATCTAGAATTGCGCTCAGATGCCAGTGGGGCAGGATGGGGCGCCACAAACCTCCACAGTAGTACTGGGGGAAGATGGAGTGAGAAGGAACTACATAATGCAAAGCATAGTGGCATCAATTATCTTGAATTAGTTGCGGCTGGGCATGGTCTCAAGTCGTACTGCAAAGAACTAAGAGATGTGCATGTTTTGCTGCGTGTAGACAACACTACAGCTGAAGCATACCTAAACAACATGGGAGGCGTTAAGTCCCCTAACTGTAATGATGCCGCAAAAGAAATTTGGAAATGGTGCATACATAAGCACATTTGGATCACTGCGTCCCACATTCCTGGAAAATTAAATGTAGAAGCGGACCACAGGTCAAGACAGTTTAATGATGGGTCTGAATGGATGCTAAATCCAGCAAAATTCCAGGAATTTGCCAGTCACTATGGTACCCCAGAAATCGACTTGTTTGCATCAAGGCTAAATAAACAAGTAGAAAGATATGTAGCATGGCAGCCAGACCCAGAGGCAGAAAATGTAGATGCCTTCACACTCGATTGGGGTCCATTGGATTTCTATGCCTTTCCTCCTTTCTGTCTTATCTCAAGATGCCTACAAAAAATTAGGCAGGACAAAGCAAAAGGCATCGTAGTTGTACCAAACTGGCCCACCCAACCATGGTTCCCTGTACTAATGTCCCTGACCACTGAAAGACCAATGTTATTAAGACATAGTGCAGAGTTGCTTACGCTCCCGGGAACGGGAGAACCTCACCCCCTGCATGACAGACTTGATCTGCTCTGTTTCAGGTGCTGCGAAAACCCCTAAGCAGAGATGGACTGAATTCAAGAACAGTTGACATCATCGCAGCATCGTGGCGGAAATCTACAAAAAAGCAGTATGGGGTTTACATCAGGAAATGGAAGTCCTTTTGTACAAAGCGTAGTTTGAACTATCTAACAGCACAAGCAAAGGACGTGCTGGAATTTTTAAGTGTTCTTTTTTATGATGAAAGTTGTAGTTAAAGTGTTATCAACAGTGCACGTAGTGCACTTTCTTCGTTTTTGATATTGGAGGATAATTGTCCAGTTGGAAAACATCCACTCATTTCGCGTTTCGTTAAAGGTGTTTTTCATCTTCGCCCACCGTTACCCAGATATCGTGAGATTTGGGATGTGAACATAGTGTTTAATAAACTTCGTAGGTGGGCACCTGCAAAGACACTTTCTTTGAAAGTGTTGACCTGGAAACTGTGCACATTAATGGCCTTAGTTTCTGCGCAGAGAGTACAGTCGCTGCACAATCTTCACCTCGACCACATGCAGCTAAAAACCAGCGGTGCGCAATTTGTTTTCAAGGACCTCTTAAAGCACAGCAGGCCAGGAAACGCTAACCTCAATTTGTCGATGAGGGTCTTCCCACCAGACAGACGACTGTGTGTGGTGAACTATCTGCAGCACTACATCAAGCGAACAAGCACATTACGAGGCAAGGAGCGCTACATGTTCATTAGCTTCAAGAAGCCTCATCATCGCGTGACATCACAAACCATAGCCAGGTGGATCAAGAGCACGCTTTCAGCTGCAGGGATAAATACTCAGGTTTACGCAGCCCACTCTACCCGAGCAGCTACGACATCAGCCGCAAGGTGTGCGGATTTGCCCATCAGTCAAATTCTGGCACAAGCAGGCTGGGCTGGAGAAAGGACATTTAGAAATTTCTACAACAAACCACTGGAAACGAGGAGAAGTTATGCTGCAGCTGTGATCCTGAGCAAAAGCAATCCACAGCTGTACCACCAGAATTAATGGCAGCCAGCCCCACATTGACTACAGGGCCATTTAATGCAGATAAATACCTACTGCATAGATACGCCATTAATTTACATAGGCCGTTCATGGCTAACGGCTTTAAAATCTCTTGTCAACGTAATCCCTGACGGAATTACGAAGTATAATTGATAGATTAAACGAGAACTTACCTGTTTGTAGTTTGATCTCAATTATATGAGTAATATTACGGAAGGGATTACGTCCCTCCCTTCCCTCCCTGTGTATTCAAACTACAGTGGAAAGTTCTGGTTGATCTATGTTTTCGTTAGCCATGACCGTTTTTCTACGAATATTGGGGAATCTGCGCATGCGTCAGCGGGTCTCTCTCTTGTCAACGTAATCCCTTCCGTAATATTACTCATATAATTGAGATCAAACTACAAACAGGTAAGTTCTCGTTTAATCTATCAATTTCAGTGAGCATCGGTGAGCTGAAGATATTCGCGTTATAAGACAACATTTTCTGCATTATAAGCAATGAAATGCATCAAACAGTCGCCAAAATTAATCATTTAGGTTTAATCGACCCATGTAAGTATTCCTAGTAGTTTTTGTTGAAAAATTAAGGAAATATAGCGCCGAAACGGCACCCGTTTTGTACAACTCCTCGATCTGAATGCGAAAACGGCACAGCCCCAACGCTGCACGTTGGGGCTGGTCGCAGTTAGTACGTTGCTAGCCCGCGCTCGTAATTCGATTTGGGGTCGGGTTGACCCGGTTTGAAAATTGATTTTAAAACGATGATTTTCTCTCTTTTATCGAATGGTATAGACAAAGAGCAACAGGTGAGGTATGTTACTGTTATAACTTGTACTTGAAGTCATATTGGACCTGTTTTATGCAGTTTTGATTTTCGTAGGTTTGCAAATGTGGACTAGTACCTTCAACTCTTTATGTGCCACGTTCGTACCTCCGACTCAGTCGACGGCGTGCCAACTTCGCATATTCTGCTCAACAAACAAAGCCGCCAAGACCGATCGATAAACCGCTAATTACTGCTAATCCCGTGGCACAATGAAAGAGTTTCTCGCGCTTTTGTTCCTCTCATAGACGGCTTGCATTCTATGTGGTGATCGACTATCAAGCGATGTTCCCAACTAGATTTACTCGTACATTCTAAGTTTCTGTCACGGTTTAATGTGCAAAAGTCATGCCTTTACAGTAATGTAGCAACTGGTCATTCAAAAGAAAAATTGAAAATAGAGTCGTCATACAATTTATATCGAAACAAAGTGTGGCATTCCTCTTTAACTTTGCCTACTATTATGCCCATCTTAACAGAAATTTGTAGAAACTATACAAATTGGAAAAACAGAATTCTTTCTCAAAGCATGACTACCTTCGTGTCTCAGAATAACGTGGCACACAGGGGGTTTCCACCATTGCACATAAAGAGTTAAATGAGATATCAAGGCCTGTGGGTTGTGGCATTACTCTTGAGTCAAATGAGAATGTGCATGACTAATACGACCTTTCTTTTTCGTCTTTCTGCATGGGAAAATTAATGTATATTCCTGTTGTTATGTTTTCCCACATGATTGCGTTTATTTAGTTTGTCTTCCTTTTTAAGAATGATCAACACATGATAATGATTACGTGATGATTACTTTCAACCAATACAAAAACTAGTGTGCATTCAGAGTTGAACATATCATAGTATAAGTATGCTTAAAGGACATGTTAAACGAGAATGCATGTTCGTAATATCAAGAGCCGGATAGTAATAATTTGTGTTTGTGTGTTTGTTGTTTGTTTGTTTGTGTGTTTGTTTTGAATTTAAGCAAACCAGGAAACTTTGATTTCGGTAATTCCCTTTACTTTACATTCTATTCTAATCAGAGTCAAAGGGCTGCGTGGTTGATATGAAATTTCGTCTCAAGCAATCCATCAAGCGTAGCATGCAACTCTGGATCAAGCTTTTGGGAGATAGTGCGTGCTGAATGTGTACTGTGCAATGCCATCAGTAAAGCATGCGAGATAAGATGTGACCCTGCATCACAAAATCAACAAAAAGTCGCCAGACAGGGATTTTTAGTTACGGACAGATTCTAACAGTCCAGACTTTAAGTTTTAAAATTATGTATAACTCAATTCAAATGGAATCTCCTAGCCTATCCTAATATTGGAAAGAAAGCCGACACTCTGGAAAGTGTGAACTGAGAAAAGAGAAAAGAAATACAGGCACCTGGGTCTATTCAAGCTGTGCGATGAATGGAACAAAGAACAGGATGTTAAACCACTGGAGAAACAACAATTAAGATATTATTAGATTAAGCTGAAATTGAGCATGCTTTATCAACACATTCTGCAGATGATTAATGCCAAATTTCATTGCAGTAACATTTATTTATTTCCATTTTTTTTTTTTAGTTGAAAGTGAAAATTATGGACGAGAACTGTAAAGAGGACTCTGTGAGAAACACCTATTACACTTGTCCACCAAAAAGTGTGTGAGGAAAAAAAAATGCTAACAACACAATTTCCAGTTCGCTTTATGATGCCATATCTTAGTAAAATGTAGAAACAAAAAATTGCTCTTTCAGAAAATATGTAAAGTTCGAGATTGGCTTCGTTGACCCATTTCACCTATTTGCAGTCCTAACACAAAATCAGTGCGTGTGGCATTTTTTTTTTTTAATGTGTGTGTGTGTGTGTATTGGGATGCACGGTCACAAAATTTAATAAAAGTTACACAAGTTAAGGAGACACAAATTGTCTTAAGGTCGAGTGTTTCTTTTATGTTGCTTCCAAATGGATCCATAGTTTTAAGACACACACACACACACACATATATATATATATATATATATATATATATATATATATACAGACACCTTAATAAGGTATTTAATAAAATATATGGTTACGTGTCTTTCGAGTGTTCCATGAAGAACTATTGCGTTTCTGGTCAAGTCAAGTGGTTTTTGGTTTAGATGTTTCCTGTACTTCTTTTCCCTTTCCTCCCTTTAGTGTGGACTTGGTATAAACGTATGACGAGGAATTAAATATGGTTTATACCTTGTTGGTAAACCGTTCTTACTTCATGTTGGCTTTTTCTATTTTCAGGCTTGTGGGGTTTGCTAAACACTTAAGAATCTAGCAGTAGATCCGTATTTTGTGCGTATTCATGATATCTTCATCATTCTATATTCCTTATGTGGTTGTTCTATGCGGTAAGCTGATATCTAAACCAATTCAACAAATTTACTTTGAAAACATAAGCTTTCTAAGCAACAACGGCATCGAAGTGGTCGAAACTCGTGCTTTCTACGGACTTGGTGACAGTCTTGCGGCATTGTAAGTATGGGGAAACGTTTCACTAAAAACAATACATTATATAACCTTCCATCACGAAACCAACAACAAAAAAGTCGCCTGACATGAATTTTTCTTTTTTTAAGGGCAGATTCAAAAAGAGCAGCCTTTCAGCGTTATAAATGGTGTATAACTTAATTCAAATTGACTTTTCTTACATATCCCAATACTGGAAAGAAAACACACACTCTGATGGAAAGCGTGAACTGAGAAAAGTGTCTCTTAGAACAGGGCCTATTCAAACACGTAATCTTTACAAGGCCGTTCTATTATAGCTGTGCGATGAGTGAAAAAAAAGACAAAACAAAACAAAAGAAAAAGCATAATGAAGACCACCATGGCAACAAAAATGAAGAAATTATCAAATTTTGCTGAAATTGAGCACGCAATGTTAACACATTTTGTAGATAATTAATGCTAACCTTCAAAGCAGCGGCTTTGTCATTAGAGTTGAAAGTAAAGAACGTGTAAATGCTTTGTAAGAAATGAAAAGCGGGCTCTATAAAACACACGTACTCACACTATTCTGCATAAAGTGTTCGAGAAAAACGGCTAAAAACATAATTTCCTGTTAATTTCATGATCCCAAACTTTAGCATAATGTATCATAGAAGACTTGCTCTTCCAGAGTAATATGAAAAGTCAAGATTGGCTGTTTTAATACGTTTCACCTATTTTCAGTAACACAAACTCAGAGTACCGTGTGACTTTTTGTTGGTTTTGTGATGCGCGGTCAACTATACAAATAATATATATATATATATATATATATATATATATATATATATATACATACATGTATACATAATCTCTCTCTCTCTCTATATATATATATGTATATATATGTATGTATTGTATGAAGAGTGTATATATGATACGTATATGCAAATATATATATATATATATATATATGTATATATATATCTACATATATGTATGTATATATTACATTCATACTAGTATACATGTGAGTACTAACTCCATTTCAAAAGATCTGTTGCGTACAGCCATACGTGCAATAGACTGTTGACTTATAGATAGCAACACGTCAATTTAAAACACCATTTACTCTTTAAAAAAAACACATATTAAACTAGGCTTTGTGTCAAACATACAATCCATTCTGTATATATATATATATATATATATATATATATAGATATTAAACTAGGCTTTGTGTCAAACATACAATCCATTCTGTATATATATATATATATATATATATTTTTTTTTTTTTGAATAGAAGTATGTTAAAATTACAACGTACACGGGCGTTTAGCTGTGTCACGATCAAATTTTATGACGGAGATAAACGGATAGACCTTTGAATATAATTTGAACTGCATGACCTGTACGTTTCAGGGAAGAATTCTGGCCCCCTAAGAAGATATAATTTATAAAGTGATTTCAGATAGTGACGTCATACTGTAGTCTTTAATTCACGCCGGATATGGCCACGTTTGACGTTTTAATATAGTTCATGTGTAATATAGGTTCTCCCGCTCAATTTCAAAATTGTATCACTCAGTTTAATGATAACATCATTGAAATTCGCAATAGTTGTGATCGCCAATTCAAATTGGAATTGGATTTCGTATTTGTTCATTCGATTTAGTTATTCTTCCAAAACGCTTTTCAAATGAGTCATTTAGATTTATAGAAAGAGCACACGATTTAACGAATGGTTATCTTATTTCATTTTCTCTCGTTGGAATTTGCTTTTTGTGCAAAACAAAATTCAAATGAATCACCTGCAATTTAGATAAAGAGCATGCAGATTAAGGGCCACTCAAAATAGTTTTCCTTCGTTCGAAATAATTATTCTTAAAACACAATTGAGTATATGAATATAAGAACGACACAAGTCCAATATTTGGTCAAATTTAGTTTGACATGCGAAATTGTAGCTTATGCATGGACTCATCTTGTTTATAAATGATAAGTCCTAATTACCCCCGGAAGTGCCTGAAATAAATGAGTTAAATCTTATATGAATGTAAACATGAAGGACTTGGGTCGTTCTTACATTCATATTATAGCGCCCTCTCTCGTCCTTCTCTCATCTCTATAGCAGAATATCATGTATATGAATCAAAGAACGACCCAAGTCCATATGAATCAAAGAACGACCCAAGTCCATCACACAAAATGGTCTCTCCACAATTAATGTAAATGTTAATTGTCATAATAATATATGTTCTAAATTGTATATACAATGTTGCCTTCCCATCACAGTTAAATAGAATATTATTGGACAAATAAAAAAAAATATGAAGTTCTTTTAAGTTTACTTGAAATGGTCATGCATGGACTTGGGTCGTTCTTATATTCATATACTCAATTTTCAAGAGAGTCATTCACATTTAAACTAGGAGCATAAAGATTAGGAAAGAGGCATTCAAAATCAGATGGCAGTAGCATAGGTGATTCTTCAGTCGTTCAAAATCACGAAAGGGCAAGCAAGTCTTAAATAAGTGCATCTAATTTAAGATGCATCTTACAAGAAAACAGCTATTACAAATGTGACCCGCTACAACAAAAGGGACCTAAAGTCGTGCACGGTCGAAGCCGTGAAAATCGAGTTTGAAGTCAGAGCATCAAAAATTGGTCAAAACTTACGATTTTCTGATTTTGACATATCATTGTAGTCTGACATATCTTCTATCATCTGTCGAAATTTTGAAGCAAAACGGTGAAAGGAAAGACCAAAAAATAGCGTTTTTCTGGGACATTTTTTTTTTTGTTTCAACGAAGCAGAAACTGGTTCCAAAATTTGGATTGAGCGCCACAGATAGGTTCCGCCCCTAACAACGACCAGAGTGATCTCATTGGTCAGTTTGCTGCTTGCCGCTAACCGAAGCGTGAAGCTCACCCACTGCCCAGTCGACTGGTGCGTGCAGGCGGGCTGTGCTATGCCCAGCCGCTTCTCCTGGCATCCTGGTCGCTGATTGGTCGGTGAGGAGACCGCCGACGCTGTGCTTGAATGAGCATTTCGGGAGTTGCTAGGGCTTGCCTTCTATAGTCCGGAGGTGAAAACTGACTTGCGTGTCCCTTGATCGCGATTGCGTCGCAAGGAAAACTTTTAGGATGCTTTTCTTGAAACAGTGATTTCCCAGACGTCTCGACATGCTCTCTTTTATTAACATCGATATCTCCGCAGTCGATTATCTTTTATAATATGCGTTATACATCAATTTAAAGCAAAAAGAATAGGAAATTATGCCATGCAATTTTCAAATAATTGACCTCGCCCGACTTTAGGATCATTTTGTTGTAGCGGGTCACAAATGTACACATAGGCATACCACACTCATTCTCCATCAAACTACGTTCATGAGCAATTCATCGAGGTAGCTGGCTCCGTTACAACGCAATAATGGCAGACAACTATCCTGTACGATACAGACGAATATCAAATGAGGATAGGAGGCGCCTAATAGACGCATTTGAGAGCGAGGATAGAGACTCGAGCTTGCCGATAACCTTGGTATCAAGAAGTCTTCCGCGAGGTCAATTGTCGCCACCTTCTTGCGAGAAGGTCGAAAAGAAAAACTTCTAAGAGGCGGAAACACGCACAGCAAAATGGACTAATTGCCATGAACTAATTAGATCACACATGAAAATGAAATGAAAGATGTAAAGATGAAAAGAAAGAAATAACCAAACATGGTTTGAAATTTGATTGATTTGAGGTAAAATGAACTGCTGTTAACAAAATGAAAATATCATTGCAAAACTTTTCAAGAGAAATATAGACATGATTGAATAGATTATAGATAAAAGAAAACAAATCAAAAAAGAACAAAACATTACAATCAAATAACGAATCATTAAAATGAATCCCCCAAAATCAAATTGAGCGCCCAAACAGGCTCCTCAGGCCTACTTTTTTTTTAATAATTTGAATGCACGAGTATCGAAATCCAATCCAGAGCATCTTAAATTGTAAGTACATTCACGATTTCGTATGCATGTTAATTAATTATTTTGCTCTAAAGATAAATCGAATGATGATAACAAAACAAAAAATCAAATGCTCTGATATGAAAATAATTTGCAGATTAATTTATTTAAATGCTCAAAAGTTAAGTCGCGTGCCGCCAAATGAATTCCATTGCCCAAATTTTAATCTTGAAAGACCGATATCGATCGTTTGACGTCAGTGCGTGAGTTTGAATGCACTTTAATTGATTTGAGTGACACAAATATGAAACAGAGCGGAAAAACCTATATTAAGCAGTCCCCATAATTTTGCATCTTCTTCTTCAGTCGAAACCTGCGATAAGTTTGAGAGCTATATTAGAATGAGTTCGGTTTACGAAATGCATGTTTAAAAGTTATTTAATTACATTTTCGATAGGTTCATCATTGGAAGTGTCAACTTGAAAGATAAAAAGATTATAAAGTTTTGGTACCTTAAAAGTTTCCCTGAATTTCCTTGCCTTAGTTTGTGTTTCAGGTTAAAGTACCTTTCATATAACTAACACTGTGAGACTTACTCGCCACAAAGTGCTCTCATGTCTTAGTAATCATGCGATAATGGTTTCGTACCAGAGCGGCCGCCGTACGGTGGCGAGGTAGTACACGTATTGTAAGAAACCAGTATTGCATGATAACTGCGACCAGCAGCGTGCAGTCCCATACGCATACGGTAGCTAGCTGCGACCAGCAGCCCCATACGCATAGCGTAATGGGGCTTCGCATTGTAGCATTCAGGATCATGACAGATTTAGTATCGCTGGCAAATATCAACTTAAAATCTAAAAAATTCTTCAATTTGAAGACTTACCAATTAAGTTGAAGTATTGAAAACAGGCTCCGGGCAACGTTTGGTTCTGCCAATAGTCCCTTTCTGTTTGAATTGATGACTGAACGTGACTCGGTTGAGAGGACCTTGGGAGAGCTACATACACTGAATACCACGGCCAGCGCATGCGCACACAGACATCTTATCCGTTCATGGATTTGAAATTTGTGCGCATGTGATGTGTGGGCATGCGCTGGCCGTACATTGTAGTATTCAGCGTAGCTCTCCCAAGGTCCTCTCGACCGAGTCACATTCAGTCATCAATTCGAACAGAAAGGGACTATTGGCAGAACCAAACGTTGCCCGAAGCCTGTTTTCAATACTTCAACTTAATTGGTAAGTCTTCAAATTGAAGAATTTTTTGGATTTTAAGTTAATATTTACCCGCGATACTAAATCTGCCATTATCCTAAATGCTACAATGCGAAGACCCATTACGCTATGCGTATGGGGCTGCTGGTCGCAGTTAATTGCATGGTTACTAAGACATGAGAGCACTTTGGGGCGAGTAAGTCTCACAGTGTTAGCTATATGAAAGGTTCTTTAACCTGAAACGCAAACTAAGACAAGGAAATCCAGGGAAACTTTTGAGGTACCAAAACTGTATAATCTGTATTATTATCTCTAACTTAATTAACATTACCCCATTTTATCCTCATTACCCCTTTGCTGTTGTGGTTCCTTTTTTTTTGGGGGGGGGGGGGGCTAAGCATTACGTTATACGTATTGTACATAAGCACATTCCTGTATTTTGATGTTGTTATTTCAGTATTTGTACAAATCACGAGTTAAATAATTTCCACGTATTCCCCTTTTGACAGGGATCTGTCAAGCAATAGAATTATGAAGCTTAAGCAAAATACATTCCATGGCCTCCATAACCTCCTATGGCTGTGAGTATGGTTTTCCGTTATTTCGTGCGTGTTTTTTTTTTGTCTTTGTATTTCTTGCAGCCTCCTTTTCCTATGATTATATCGAAGTAGTATATATACATGAATATCAATAATATGTATATTATATGTTGTATCAAATATGCACTTCCGTTCAACTGGATTGAAGAAATCAGGAGATTTGGAAAGCGTTTACTCTCTTTACAGGTACAATTATTTCAGTTTTAGTAAGCACAATCCTTTAAGCTGGCATATTGTTTATTTCATCTGATCAGTCAATTCAATGCGGTTGCGTAATAAGTAAATAATAAATCAGGAGTACATTTAAAAACATCCCATGATCATGTTTGGTTGGTATCAAATTTTAAATGAATGCTTGTTCCACAGACAATAACGGATGGAACAGCGTACATAAAATGATTGTAAACTGTCAAAGTTTGCTTGCATTCTTACGTTATATTTTCCATTGATTATTTGTTTATTTGTTTTGTTATTTGTTTGCTGTTTGGTTTTTTTGATTAAAGCATAAAATTTAATAATGTTATATAATTATCAAAAGAAAAAAAAAGAAAACATGTTTCCACAACAAATGACTTTATTCGCGAATAAGATTTTCAGTAAATGTATGGCCTAGGTGTGTGTCTGTCCGTGTTTGACTATTCTTTATGGTAACGTTTGTATTAAAGTTTTTACCATCAAAGCGGTGAAGAAAGTAAAGAGTGTGTAAAAGGTTTGAAAAAAAGAAAGAAAGAGAAGGACACTCCGGGACACACCTAATCACACTATTCTAGAAAACGTTTTCTAGAAAAGCTATTAAAAACACAATTGCCATCTTTTTGATGATCTCGAATTTTAGAATACTGTAGAAGAACTGCTCTTTAATAAAATAGTAAAAACTCACGATTGACTATGCTGATCCGTTTGATCTTTTTTTTTTTTTCTCTGGTTCCTACACAAAATTAGTGCGTGCGACCTTTAGTTGGATTTGTGATCACGAAACGTATGTATGTCTGAATATATATATGTATACATATATATATATATATATATATATATATATATATATGACGTTGATGAAATGACGAACCTGGATTGACTACTAATTTTTGTTTGATAAATATTGAATAAGAGTAATGTTTTTGCCTGATATTGATACAATTGCATACATTTGAACACATTTTTTGCACGTGGTTTTTTTAACATAAGGACGTTGTCAAAAAACCGTATTTCGGAAATTAAGCGTCGGGCGTTCAGTGGCTTGGACCTCCTGCTCTTGTAAGTATTCGTAATCTGCAAACTACATTTCAATGTGTCTGAGCATGTCAATGTCAGTTCGTTACAAGGTATATTATTTACACGCTATATCTACCCCAAGTCCAAATATCGGAGATTGTTTTCGTGGTTTGCTTGATGTTACCATTATCGTATTGATGAGTAGTTTGGTAGCATCGTGTCTATACTATGATTGCCGTATAATATGAAAACGTGTTGTGTTTTGTTTTCTTTTTATTCCATTCAGTTTGTAGGTGTTTGCATATGCTGAAGATAAAACAACAAATTCAACTTTCTCAAACTGAAAGAGAAGTACTGTAATTCCATTTTATGTTGTGGTCATTTGAATGCCATTAGTGCACAAAATTGAAATCTAAACAGTGATGTTATTCCGGGATGGCTTTTTCTTTCATCCATGCCAATGATGTTTATAGTTGAATGTGTTTTGTCCGTAAATGAATTAATACTATATGCCCGTTTTGCCTTCAAATACAGGGACCTTTCGGACAATCGTATTCAAATAATTAGTGGCTTGGAGTTTGATGGTGTCAACCGAATATCCTGGTTGTAAGTATAACGTGAATATCTTCGAAATCATTTTAAGCAGTACCTTAAGTAATTCATGTGAAGTCCCCCTTTTAACAGTTCATTTTGTTTCATGTTGTTATCTATTCTTCATCATGAAAACTATTCTTCACTGTAGATTTAAAAATCTACTCTCTTTTGATTTTTATTTTTCATATGATCGGGACACATCGTGGAGGATGCGGGGTTATGCTTTCTAAGTTTGGTATGCCAGATATAAAATTCCACCTGTTGTTCAAATAAAATGACGAACTACGATCATGTACTAAGCAATGTACAGACGCTAAAGAGCACAAGAAAAAAAAAAAACATATTCTGCATGCTTTTTCCTTTTTTCCAACGAAAGGTTCCTTTTGCGGAATAACATTTCATCATTCGACTTCAGCGATTCTAACAGCCTTATGCTGGAAGTATTGTAAGTATTCCAGCTGCGTTTTTTCGTCAGTGTAGGATTTGCATATATTGAGCTTTTTTTTTAATTATGTAGTCAATAAATAGTTAATATTTTATAAAGGATTTACTGAAAAAACACAAACAAACCCACTATATTTCCAAGTGGGATTTAACATATTCCTGCTTTTCCGTAAAAAAACAAACAAACAAACTCTGGACAGTTCGAAGAAGCATGGGGATTTCAAAGATTCATCTTAGGCTGTATAATTGTCTTGTTTTACGTGTACACGAATCTTAGAATATTATGCATTTGAATAGCGTAATGAATATTGCTGTTTTAATTTGTGGCGAGCGAACTTAAACACTACAATTCATTAGGGTGGCTTGCTAAACAATTTTTAACCATGAATACGCAGGAGAAATGCAGCAGAAAAGTAAATATATTTCTCTATTGTATAATAGATGATTGTTTCATTTTCAATTCATTAAATTAGACTATGCAATAAATGTGTTGTACTGATTCCTAACAATTTCTAAAATTGCAGCAAGTTTCCTTTTTGTTCTATCTTGAAATAGTACATAGTGACTGATTCTACTTTAACTGAATTGAAACACAGGGATCTGTCGCAAAACCGCATTACTTCACTAGCGAGTGCAGCATTCAAGGGGGTGGACAGTGTTCTAATGCTGTAAGTGAGCCTGCTTGCTTGATTCATTTATTTTTTCACATCCAGACGCAGGACACAGCTATGTGCATGATAATGGTATTTGCGTAATATTATATATGATATGTAAAAGCTATGAATTACAACAAGAAGTCCTCGTCAAGCTGTGCCTATAGGAAGATGGTCTCCTGCATTCTAATTTTCTTTATGTTCTTTCTTTTTGTTCTGTCACTCCACCAGCGATATGGCATGGATTTATGTGTTTACTTTCTACGTTCTTTCCTACAATTATATTCTGTATAACATATTGACAAAATATGATTCATATCATTATGTTAACTCTTTAGTAAATTATGTTCTTCTGTACTGAAAATGAAATGCACTCATAAAGCTGAACTGAAGTGAAGAAGGAAACCAATTATTGTTATAGGACGTTTAAACACGTATAATCTTGATCTCGGATTATGCATGGATGATCCAGCTGGAAAACACACACATATTATTAAACGCAAACACACATATACACACACACATACACAGTGTCCAACAGTGTGTTCCTACTGTATTCTATGTAAAAACGTTCGAATTGAACAGTATGAAGAAAATTTTACACTGTGGTGTGGTTTTTTATAGGGTTTTCACATAGTAATGGTCTGTTTCACACTGTGAATTTATATCACAAAGTGAACTGATGATTCACACTGTGTTCGCACGGTTAAAACGCTCAAATCTACCAGTGCGGAGAAATGATACACTGTGTTCATAATGTGTTTCACATTGCGTGTCACATTTTAGGAGGTTGTGTTCTTTCCAGCAGGGATGCTGAGGATAGCGGAAATTCTTTAGAAGATGATCTGTCAAATTAAATCTATTTTTGTCGGTCGTGTCTTCTTTATCAACAGTTATCTTGGAGAAAATGACATAACAGAAATCGAGCCAGGAGCGTTCCAAGGTCTAAGCAGACTTGTAGTGCTGTACGTACCACATTCAATGTTTTCGACTCTCTTTCAATCATTATGTACTATGTAATGGTATGTGACCCGCCACAACAAAAGGATCCGAAAGTCGCTGTAGGCTGAGCTGAGTTTGAAAGTCAGATCATCAAAATGGGTCAAAATCACGATTTCCTTTTTTTTTTTTTTTTTTTTTGGGGGGGGGGGGGGATAATGTTGCATTTTGAAACTTAATGACCAAAGAAAAGGCAAGACAAAGGGTTTTTTCTGTACCATCACGTTCCGAATTTCAACGGAACAGAAACGAGTCTGAAGATTTGGATGAAGCGCCGCAGACAGACTCCACCCCTAGCAACGAGGAAGCGATCTTATTGGTAAGTGCGTGGCATCCTGGTTACTGATTAATGTGCGTAGACTGCAAGCACTAAGCTTGAATAATATCGCGGATGTTGCTAGGAGCAGAACTACTACTTAGTATTGTCAAGAGGGGAAATTTGTCTTGCCTTTCTTTGGTCATGATTGCGTCGGAAGGAAAACTTTAAAGGTTTTTTTTTTTTTTTTTTTTTTTTTTTTTTTTTTTTTTTTTTTCGTGAAACCCTGATTTTTATAGACCACTCAACATAATCTCATAATGTCATTGATTTCTCCGTATAAACCGAATCCTCTTACGAGTCGTGTATTTACTACGCAAAAAAAAAGCGAAAAAGTAAGGGAATGATTGCATGTTACTTTTTGAAAATCACCCCCTCCCCCAACCTTCGGATCCGTTTTGTTGTAGCAGGTCAAACACATATAAATATATATACACACACACACACACGAACAAACACACACACACACACACGAACACACACACACACATCTCTCTCTCTCCCTCTCCCTCTCTCTCTCTCCCTCTCTCTCTCTCTCTCTCTATACCAACAAAACACCGAATTCAACTCAACCATCAGCAAAATACGATGTAGGTAAGTGGTAAAATTCATCTAATTGGTAAAATCAAACAAAGTAAGAAACATTTTAATGTGATTTTGCCGTCAAAAGCGACGGTCGTATACAACGTAAAACACTTCTAGCTGTCAGCAGGCGCGCCGGAAGCAGTTCTGGATCGGGGGGGGGGGGGGGGGGCAAATAATTGGATGGGGCTCACGATAGACCATACATATGTTACACAATATACACATACACACACATACACACAAACACACACACATGTATATATATATATATATATATACATAAATATATATATTATATAAGCACATATTTATACATATAAGATTTATATATTTATTAGAATTAAACACACTATGTTTGTTTGTATCAAATGAAGGAAATAACACTTTTGAGGGTAATTTGAATTTAATACATTTTGATAAATTTTGGCGAGTGAGCGAAGCGAGCAAGCCGAACATTTTTGTATTTCAGCTTACGAAACATGGAATTCTTGTCATCTTTTTTAAATCAAGATATAGTGACAGCCCTATAGATAACGATTCATACCAACAATCTCAAGACTTGAAAAAATACTCTCAGTTATAGTACGCGCAAGTGAGCCGAAAATTTTATATTTCCGCGTCATCATCACGTTTTGTTCTTATCTCTTTTTTTGTTGGATAAATTTTGGCGACCGAGCGTAGCGAGCGAGCCGAAAATGTTTGAATTTCAACTTTACAGAACATGGAATTCTTGTATTTTTTTTTTTTTTTTGCTTATTTAAGCTTACAATTCAATTCAAGATGTAGTGACGGCCTTATAAATAACGATTTATATTAACAAACAGAGGAGTTGAAAAAATACGAAATTTGAATATTTCCGCGTCATCATAACGTTTTGTTCTTATCTTGTTTGATTTGTGTGGGGTTTTTTGCGCCCTCCCCCCCCCCCCCCCATGCTCGAAACCGTTGGCACCCTCTTTTGATCCAATCGGCGATCGCTTCAGAACGAAAGAAATTGCAGCCGCTTCTCCGTGTTACATTTTTCCTGATAAATATAAAATGATATGCGTGAACACAATAGACATTGTCATTTTGTCCGCATCATCATTACATTTTGTTCTTATTTTTTGTACTTTTTTTTGTTTTTACAAATATTGGCGAGCGAGCGCAGCGAGCGAGCTGAAATTTTTTGTGTTTCAGCTCAAGAAAACATGGAATTCTTGTCATTTTTTTTTGGGGGGGGGGTTTTGCTTATTAAATCTTACAATTCTATTCAAGATATAGTGACGGCCTTATATATAACGATTTATACCAACAAACTGAGGACTTGAAAAAAAAGTACTCTAAATTAGTCAGTGGCGTATCTAGGGAAAACGGCGCCCGGGGCAAGCGCGAAAATTGCGCCCCTAATTTCTGAAAAACTGTTCAACCCCAACCCCATCCCGGTAGGGACTTTGGAAAAGTCTAAATGATATGCTTTTTCAAGCAGATAAAAGGGGTCTTTTGAGGGTGATCTAAATGTAATAAATTTTAGTATTAAATCTTACAATTCTAATCAAGATATAGTGACGGCCTTATAGATAATGATTTATACCAACAAACTGTGAGGACTTGAAAAAAAAAGAATACTCTAAATTATTACGTGCGAATGAGCCGAAATTTGTATATTTCCGCGTCATCATCACGTTTTGTTCTTATCTTTTTTGTGACAAATTTTGGCGAGCGAGCGCAGCGAAACAATAAATCATAAAAAAAAAGGTGAAACCAAATATGAAGACGACCAGTCTATGGCCGTGTTTATGCTTCCTCTTTTCGGGCCAGAATCAGCGTTTTGAAACGTGATTAGTGCAAAACGCTGTTGCGTTCATGCTCACTTCGATAGAAACGCTTATTCAAAACGCCGATCCAAAACGCACGAAAAGGTGCTTTTACGATCGGTGTTTCTGACTAATCACGTTTGACGGGGAATCATAAACGCAGCGTTTCTAAACGCGTTTAGAGTGACGTCATCTAAACGCCTTTCCGGTTCACGTGAAAAATCGCGCGCCCGGCCAGCCAGCTACCCTGGCCTGTGCAATGTTCCCATGTACTGTGTATACGCATGTCTTTCCCAGCTGCTCTCCCAGGCCAGGCCACCAATCGCAGCGCGCGCCCCAATTTGACCTGCCTCTGCTGAGGTCAGCGAAGCAATTGCAAACGCTCTTTCCAAGGCTCGAAGAAAGTGAGCATAAACAGTGGTCCAATGAATGGCGTTTTGAATCCCAAATTGAGCATAAACACACCCTAAGTGGCGGACACCTGCCAGTAAAACAAAATAACATTTCTGTTGTGTAGTACATATTCCTGTTTTAAGCTGTTTATAGAGAAGAGAAAATGGATAAACAAGAAGGATAAGTTTTAACAACGAAACAAGTCTTGACAAGATATATCCACAAATGAAGAGTCTAAAAGATAAATAAAGTGCACTACTGTGAAGTCAACTTCACAGGATGGTGTTATTTAAGTTACCACACAAAACTTTAGAGTTAGTTTTCGTTTCATATGACAGTAAGTCAGTAAAATACTATAATTCAGTACCTACGAATGAAATAGAGTGAAATATTTGTTTGTAACATTTATTAAATACACTAAAAATTATGTCAACAACAAATGTATTATTGTAGTGTAACTCACACCAATCTTGCTGCTTTTTCTTGCACGTTCGAGTAACATTGAACATGACAAAACTTGATAATTCTCTTCATGACTTGTAGCCGAGGTTCATGTCGATTTTTGCTGATTGCAATAAATCCAATTGAATTCAGTGGACACCCACGGGATCTCTGTCTGCAACATCTGACAAATAGACTCGTGGTTTCATCATGAGTGTCTGACTTGTATTAATTTTGTAGCTTCTGTTTCATAGGTTAAGGTACAATTTTCCTTCCTTCCTTCCTTTCTCGATTTCTTTATAATGTTCGTTCTTTTCATTTTTTCTTTTGTTCTTTCATTGAAATTCATTCTTTCTTTCTTTCTCTCTTTCTATCTTTTCTTTCTCTCTTTTTTCGTTCTCTTTTACTTTCATTCATTCATTCTCTTCTTTCTTTCTTTCTTTCTTTCTTTATTTATTTTTTTTTTTTTTGGGGGGGGGGGGGGGGCTCCGTTTTGACCCTACCTTTTGCATAAAGGGATGAGGCACCCCATTTGTTTTGTGTTTTATAAGCTGGAGAATGACGAGTGTGGTGATATGGATTGTAGAAGGGGAGGGGTGGTGGCGCATTTTTTTTTTTTTTGTACTTTCCCAGCCTCTGGATTTACCCCAAGTCGAAACTCGTCGGAAAAAACAAACAAAACAAAAAAAAAAACAAAACAAAAAAAAAAAAAAAACAGATGAGCGGGGATGGGGGGGGGGGGGTTAAAACTATTTTCTGGGAGCGCTACCTACGTCAGGTGTCACATTAGTAACAACTAGCGGTGGAAGGGGGACGTATGGATTTTTTTTTCTCAAAGGGGGGGGGGGGGCACACGTATAAAAATTACAAAATAAAGAACAATTTTTAACAAGTTGCGTCAAAAGGAGGGTGTGCATGCGCCAGTTGTGCCCACATCTAAATCCGCCAGTGTTCAAAGCTAACATTTTGATATTTACACGATTTTCCATAGCCAAAGCCCTCTAAAAACTGCAACAATTACCGTTGAATGCGGTTGAGATAATCTGCTCACAATCAACGAAAAAAATGAATATCTTAACATTATGACTTATGAGAGTTAGAATTACTAGTCTTAGCTAATAAATTTCCCTATTTGTATTTCATTTATATTTATATATATTTTCATTTTATCTTATTCATTTTTATCTATTTTTTTGAGGGGGGGGGGACTTGGGTCGTTCTTATATTGAGATGCTCAATTTGCAGTAGCGATAGAAATGAAAGCATCACGGACGTTCGTCTACATTTAGGGCTTTGATGACATTGTTTTCTGTAATTTTATACGTGCTCATAAAATTCTAATAATTTTGTGGTACATACCCATGATATGTCAGATCCAGAACACGGTCAGATATTAGATGCCACGTACCATAAAAACGGCACATCATTTGTTTGGAAAACAAAATTATTTTGAAAATACCCTTTTTTGCGTATTTTTAAGTTTTAGGTCCTTGTCAAATGCAAAATATCAGTCAAGAGTCAACCAAACCATACATTTCCTGAAAGGAAATTTATCAGGCTTTGAGATGGCATGAAGAAAAAATCTGGTTCTTACATCATCCTGATGTGTTCTAATAGAAAGAGTGTCATAAAGTTCGAAAATTGACAATTGTACATCGTTCAAATTCTAACCCATAGTATATAGAGTATAAATCATATACATTGTCACGAACTCGCAGTTTCATGATTGTGAGTGTATTTGACTGTCTGTACAAATACTCCGTGAGCCGTGCAAGGAGGGCCGAGTATGGCGGGGTTCCTTTTGTTGCAGGTTACAAAGATCACTTTAAATTAAACTACAGTGGTTGTGTTTGAAGCATCATTGTATCAGAAGCAGATCATCAACACAAGCGGCACACATACTAAGTTCGTCATGACTTACATTATGTCACTCGCAGGCGTCACTTATAAAATGATGTTAAATTGGCACACCTTAAGGCCGTGTCACACATTGTTTAGGCCCTGTCACACCTTTCCGGGCAAGCTACTCGGGCTTGTTACGTGTAGGGATTTTCTAGCAATCCGGACATTCCTGAGGCGGAAAAGGATTTGAGCGAGTCAGCGCATGTGTCTTACTTGCTGGACGCGTTCTACGTACTTAAATTATACTTGCGAGCATACTGTGTGACCTTTGTACCAGTCGCGTGGGTGCTGACAACTCAGTGAAGGAATTCCTCTAATGGAATGGCTGAAATCCTACAGAATTTCATTATCTTGGCTGCATACGGGACTGCGAAGTACCTGCGTGGGAGTTGCCTGGGAAGTGCTGCCGCTAAGGGCCTCCTACTGGCGTTCTGCGTGGACCTCTCCGGGCATTCCCGCGACTCACCCGGAAAAAGTTTTGGTCATGCTCAAAAACTCGGCTTACCCCAGATACGGTATGACATGGCATAAATGAAAATTGCCAACATTCTTGTTCGCCCGCTGAAAATCTTCTACGTGCTGGAAACTACCCCTCGCCACAAGCCCGCGTAGCTTGCCCGGAAAGGTGTGACAGGGCCTAAACAATGTTGCAAGGCTTGCCCGGAAAGGTGTGACACGGCCTTAATTTTGTTACCAACTCAATCGAGCTAACGTGGTACACACACGCACAAAGCAAATGACGGTCAAAGAAAAAGAAAAAAGAAGCAACACACACAAAACAAAATGTTACAGAAAGTTGCATAAACAAACACATGAGATTTTTGTTAACACCGATTACAATCTTAATGATTTATAGCCAAACGAGATTCAGACCAGTAAAATGTTCCTCTCTTCCCCTCCCTCCACTTTCTCTATCATTACTTTTGCTTAATTTATCGAATTTGGTATTTGATGTTACCTCGTAATGGAATAGAATAACCAGACGGAGAAAACATTTGATTTAACAAATTCTAAGACATTATAAAGATCTTCGTCCATCTCTTAGTCTCACACTTCTTCTCTGTATATAACGCGCTTTTTATTTTGCTTCCTTTTTTCACAGCGATATTGCGGGCAACAATCTCATTGAAATAACAAAAGGACTGTTTGGTCACTTCGATGGATTAATGTTGCTGTAAGTTTTGGTTTTCTTTCTTTTCGTGTGTTTCATTTGACATTATTATACGGTATTTACAGTTCAGTGGTACATTGTATGGGATAATTGAAGAACAGAGACCTTATTGACTCATCAGAATATCTGCAAACAATAAGGAAAAAATGCAAGGCGCAATAATGTTAAAGAATTTCAAAATCGGGTAATATGAAGTCTGATTTTATCACATGAAGGACTCTCTCCCTATAAACATTTTTTTTACTTCGTTTCTCAAATTATATAGCTACATATTGTAATGAAAAGATTTTGAAGGAGGTCAAAGAAATATAGGAAAATCATAATATCTTCTTCCTGTCGTCATTGTTGATCTCGTTATGAATAATACATTCATCTACGAAATTGTCTTTATGCGCAATGTTTAATGCGCAATGATTTTTTTTCTTCGTTTTATGACAGGAATCTCTCCAATAACCTGAACGCAGTAATAAAAGGACACGCATTCGATGATATGGACAGTCTTTTGATTTTGTGAGTATATGAAGGACATAACCTCATGAAATTGAAAGTAATGAATGGCTCTATGTTTACTGGATTTTTTTTTCACTTAGTTTTTTTTTTTTCTAAACATTGTTAGTGTTGAATGCCTATGGACTATCTCTTGTTATGTTATTGGTGATCCTGTCACATAATACCCTAGAATATTTTTCCAGATTAATTTACCACAAGGTCTGGCGCTTATTGGTCCACTTCGACTTGTTACACTGCAAAAAGTCCGGTGTTAAATAGTGAACACCGAGCTGGTGTTAAATTTTCGGTGCTCATTTATGGTGTTAAATTAACACCTCCGGGTGTCATTTCCAAATTTTAAACTGTTTTTTGAAGAGTTTCTTAGTAATTGCACTTCTTGTTGATTTTTAATTTAAACAAGACGATCAAGAATTTTACATTTAAATACTAGATTTTTGAAAAAATGTGAAAATAAATTTACACCAAAGTAACACCAGCTGGTGTGGTCTCTTATTGAAGCTGGACGGGTGTTAAACCATTGATATTAACACCAACAGGTATCAAATCAACACCATGTGGTGTCATTTTTGAATTAACACCAGTACAGTGTCAAAATAACACCAGGTACAGTGTCAAATTAACACCACGAAGTGTCAGGTGAACACTTTTCAACACCATCACAGTGCATTTTTAACACCTGTGGGTGTGGTCCTTTATTGAAGTTTGATCGGTGTTAGATTTAACACCCGTGGTGTTAAATCTAACACCGATGTTTTTACAGTGTAGGGTTTTGCTTGTTTGGGATTTGGAAGCATAAGATGAAAAGAGTAGTGTTTTCTTTTGGTTTTTCAGGAAACCGTTTTTACTTTTTTGTTGGTTTTTCTCAGCAGAGTGACTGCATTAAGTAGTCCACATATTACATGAAAGTGTGAATGAAATGACACAGCAATTATCAATAGGAATGATAACAGAACAGTAACCAGATTAGACACTCAAACATTGAAATATAGCAATAGAAAGAGTGGTGAATCCATATCCTATTTCACAGATACTAAGAAATCGTCTTTATTGACCACACAGTCAAGGCATCAGATTGCGTTATAATTTTTAATAAGAGTTTAACTTAAAACCCCTCTCATGTATAAAACTGTAGCATTCTAATAGTTTCAACTTGCATCTTTTTTGCGGGTAGGCTTTAATACGAATGTTTGTTAACCTGAGCGCCTCCGATTTTTAAACTGCACCTTACCTATATATCTCATCTTAGTAATCTTGTGTGTCAACTTTCATTCAACTGTTAATCAAAATTGCAGATCAATGTCTATCTACGAGAATAAGGAAACAAACGAGACGGTTATGGATATGACATGCATTCGTTATGTGAATGGATCGGGGTATGAAAATAATATACATCTAAGAATGTTTACATGTAATGATGGTGATTGTGCATAATAAATTTCTTTTATGTTTCACCTTAATTTGGTTTGCAGGGACATTTGGAACATAAATCTGAAGGACATTGAGAGAGGCGCCATTGAAAGTCTCACAAACCTCTTCTTCCTGTAAGTTGTCAAATTATCCTTTTTTTTTTTTCGTCCATTAAGATATGACCATGCATCACAAAGCAAACAAAAAATCGTACTCCTTGATTTCACGCAAGGATTCAAAAAAGGTGAAAAGAGTCAATCAAATCAATTTCGAGTACATATGGCGATTCCTAGTCTAAGTTATGCTTTAAAAGGGATGGCTAGTATCTGATCAGTGTCGGGCGATCTTTAACGGACCGTTAACGACCGCCCCGACACTGTACATGCATGCTAACCTGGATCATTGCATTGCACATTACTTGAAAATAAGACCATTTTGAAGCAAATAATTTCACACAATAGACATATAACGTACTCTTAAATGAATCCAAAAAGGATTGGAACAATCCTCTCTCTGCATTCCTACTGATTCCCACTTATCAGTTACTAGCCATTCCCTTTAAGTTTGGATCATAAAAGTAATGGCAAAGTTTATTTTCAACAATTTTTCTACAACACCTCTGTAGAGTACTGTTATCAGGTGTGTGTTAGAGTCCCCTTTTCATTTCTTGAATAATCTTTTGCACAGTCTTTCATTTTCTCTTTGATAATCCTTCATTTTTGTTGCTCCAGTGGTTAACATCCTGTTCCATTTATCGCACAGCCAGAAAGCAAAGCACTTTGGAGCTACTGCCTGGGGCCCCGTACAGGATAAAATATCTGACTTTGGTATTTTGGACATCCGATGGGTACTACTTCCATCGGATAAGAAATTAGCCGTGACCCTTTTCGGCTGAATGAAACCAATGTGTGTGTAGGGGGGGGGGGGCACTTTGGGGCGACTGTCTGGGGCCCGTACAGGATAAAATAACTGGCTTTGGTATTTTGGATTTCTCTGATGGGTACTACTTCCATTGCAAAAGAAATTAGCCGTGACCCTTTTCAGCTGAATGAAACTAATGTGTGTGTGTGTGGAGGGGGGGGGGGGGGCACTTTTGGGCTACAGTAACTGTCTGGAGCCCCGTACAGAGTAAAATGGCTGGCTTTGGTGTTTTGGATATCCTTCCATTGCAAAAGAAATTAGCCGTGACTCTTTTCAGCTGAATAAAATCAATGTATTGGTGTTTGTACGTAGGGCCTATAGGGGGTGGGTCACTTTTGGGCTACTGTCTGGGGCCTCGTACAGGATAACATAGCTGGCATTGCTGTTTTGGATATCTATGATGGGAACTACTTCCACTGCAAAAGAAATTAGCCGTGACCCTTTTCAGCTAAATAACACCATATTTGTGGGGCCCTTTGGGGCTACTGTCTGGGGCCCCGTAGGGATAAATTAGCTGGCATTGCTGTTTTCATGATAAGTACACCCAAAGGAACAATATGCACCAACGTTTGTCCGTGACCCCCTTCGGCTGAATAAATCCATTTGTCGGGGGCCCTTTTTGTGGCCCCTAGGCTACAGGATGTGACTTGCCAGCAACTCATTTTATTGACCCTTGGCCACATCCTTATATGATGAGACCATCAAAAAGTGTGACCCTGTTCAGCTGAGTAAATCTTTTGGGCCACCGGTCTACATGTTGGTTCATGCGATGTGCTAATCGTTGGGTTGTACGCCATATGTACCGAGCTTCACATCGACACTTGAACTCGTAAATAAAATTGCTGCATTGCGTAAGAGCGAAAACATCCTTTCGGACAGACGAGATCATTCTGTGTGTGGTAAATACCATGCGCGCTTCAACACAAGGCAAAGCACTGGATACAGCTTGCTTGATTTGTTTCTCAAACTTTTGGGAAGCCTTCCCTCGCCACGGAAGTTTGAGATATCTATTATATATATATATATATATATATATATATATATATATATATATAAAGAAAAAATATATATGAAGAGCTCAGTTGCAAAAGGTACTACTTCCATTTTCCATCAAAATCCACTTTTTGGTCTTGGTGTACTCATTATTAGGACCTCTTTACATCTTTTCTAATTAAAAGCTGAATTTCCAAACAGAAAATGTTTAAAAATTACACTTAAAAATCAGTTCGGTTTCAAAAGGTACTACATGTACATACATTTCAGTTGGGTTTCAAAAGGTACTACATCAATTTTAGTTGGGTTTCAAAAGGTGTTACAGCCACTCCAATCACATCATTGGGAAATTGATCAATCAGACAGCAGCATTGACTTAACCCTCTGCCATTGTCTACTGACTAAATCTATAAACAACAGAAGTTGGCTTTTGGCATTTTGGATTTCTGTTAAAATCACTACGCAAATCTGACAAGTATCTTGAAAAACTCACATTTTCATTAAGCAATGGAGGAAAATGAAGGAGAACCCATTGACAAAACAAACCGTCCCAAGAAAAAAAGATCAGAAATTCAAAGCAAGAGCAAGAAAAAAAAAAGAAAAAAAAAGAGCAAAGGAGAAACGGCGAAAAGTGGAGAAATTACGCGACTGTCATGTAGTTCCACAAACTGCATTTACTGATAGTTACCGGTACTGTGCGTTAATGCTGGGGTGTTGCGTTTGAGCCGATAAATAGTCCCCAGAATTAAGCACAAACACTGTTTAAGTATGGACTATGCCAATTACAAATAGCTTCACAGCTAATTAAAATTCGTGACAACTAATCTAAAAGCAAAGTCACTTTGTTAAATGTATACAATGACATGAAATTCTGACATATCTACCAAAAGTGCTTTACCAATCACACACAACCTAAATTGGTAGGCAGGACTAATAAGAAGATGGTCCAGATGGTGTCACCCTGGACTAGTGTTATTCTAGTAATGCTAGCTTGACTTGCTTATTGGACTACCGTGAAGTTAGTAATGACTACTGGACTTGGTAAGCCAAGGCAAGTAATGACGTCTGGACTTGCATAATGCTAGTCATGATGTTAGTTAACACTGCTGGACTAGGGAAATCAAGCTAGTAATGAGCATAAAACTACTCATCATGTTAGTAGTAATTGTTGGACTAGTTAGGCAAAAGATAGTCAAAGAGTGCTGGACTAGCACAAAGCTAGTCATGTCTGCTGAGCTAGGTTACTAGCTTTGGATTTCCATGCTAGTCATGACTGCTGGACTAGCATGAGACTTGTAATGGATGCTGGACTATGCTGAGTAAGGCTAGTCATTGCTGCTTGACTAGAAAACGACTAGCTTTAAACTAGTGTAGATGGTGTCAAGTTACACTAACATAGAGCTAGTACAAACAGCTAGACTAGCTTATTGCTGGTCTGGCCCTTTTGACTAGCTTTCACCAAACCTAGTGCAGCATGCGTGACAAGCGAAAGCTAGTCAAGGTCTCGGAGATGAATCTGAAATGAAATTACATGTATGCAGATAATGTAACTGTGACGAAAATACATTAAAACAAAAGCAATAATATCAGGTTAAAAATCTCAAATTTTATTCATCCAACGAATGCAGCAAATTAATATAGGCATCATGAATATCACAAATGAATCTTACATAATTGAAAAGAAATTGAATTGCAGCATTGAATAAACAAATGAATATACAGGGTTACATAAAAACACTCAATGCACAATGGGAAGCATGAAATAAATCAAGAGTCGAGCTCTACAACTGCACATCTCCTTATATACAACATTTATATAAAATTGAACCCGTAAATGGCCATGTGTTGTGAACTTGCAACCCAAAAGGGTGGACCAAAAAAAAAAAAAAATGTTATGATTCATTGTTATATGAGCTCATTAAGCACATGAAGCTGTGACACGGCAAGTGATAGAATAAAAAAAAAAAAAAAAACGATGAAGGTGCGGGGGAGGTGAGGGGGAGAGGGGAGAGAAACGGTACACATTCGGGAGCGATTTTTTTAATTATGTGAATAACTTTGCTATACTAGGAACTAGGCAGTTGATTTTGGTTTTATCCTACAGCTAGGACAGGTATAATAATCCAACTCCAAATGCATTATAAATTTCTCAATGATAATTATCTCAAATCAAGTCACAAAAGCCTTAATCATATGACCAAGTCAAGTTAACACTATGAGAGCAAATCTATTATAATTCATAATTTTGGTATAATATGGGCTACAAACTTGATTTGAGTCTTCTCATCCTTCTCATTATTTCAGCTTCATAACGCATGTTTTATTGTACAGTGTATTAAGAACTTTAAATTATATGTGGCTATACAACTCGAAATCTGTGTCAAGGAGTAGCCGCAAGGCAAAGTCTGAAACTATTAAAAAAAGCAGAAATTCATTCCCAAGGATTGTGTACTAAATGTACAGTACATGTATTTTGGAATTTAATTAGAGAAATCTGACTCTGGTTGCTTTCTTACAAATGATTATAACATAGGCATATAGTAATAACTCATTGAGATAATGTGTGTGGGCCTATACAATTTCGTTATTACAGAGTATGCACTGTATTTCATAAACTTTCACACACAAACACATTACTGTCCATAAGAATAAGATGTAATGAGGCTTGCAGTGATGTAACATCCAATACAAATGTAGGTACATGTAATGTACTAATCTGATCTAAAAATGCAACAAACGGAACAAATTCTCAAAAATTATATTTATATCATGCCATTTTGTACAGAAAGGATGCATTTCTGAAGGTGGTATCAAGGTATGAAATCAGACTAGTACAAGACCGATGTTAGTACACAAAACAGTCTGTCCAAAGGGGTTTTCTGAGGTATTGTCATGAACAACATTTCATGAATATTCTTTATCTTTAAGGTATCTACTTAAAACGTATCTTGACTGTAATGCTTTCGGGTCTGGAGAGCAAGATTTTTTTTTCCTCTTGGGGGCCCTATCCTCTGCCCCCCCCCCCCCCCCCGAGCTCCAAGGAGGTTATCATAGGTATTGAGGCATTGTCATGAACGTATATTCTTCACCTATAAAGATATCCACATACACCATATCTTGCCTATAGTGCTTTTGGATCTGGAGCACAAAAGTTTCTCCCATCTTCCCTTGCCCCCCCCCCCCACCCCGCCCCACCCCCCCCCCCTCGACCACATGCTCAACATGAACAACCTTGGGACCCTACCCACTAAGGATGATCCCAACCAAGTTTGACTGAAATCTGGACTCCGGTTTGAAGAAGATGGACATGTGTTTTTTCCCCTTGGCCCCCACCACCGAAACTTGGGTCTTTCCATGAACAAACTATATTCTTTATAGGTAAATGTATAGATCTACAAATAACATATTAACTGCATTGTTTTGGGGTCTGGAGAAGAAGATTTTTAAAGATTACCCCCTTTTTCCCTTGGGGCCGTCCACTAGGCCACATGCTCCACATGAACAACTTTTGGTCCCTACCCCCTAAGAATGATCCCACTAAGTTTGGTTGATATCCGCCCACCAGTTCTTGAGAAGAAGATGAAAATGTAAAAGTCTATGCACGACGCATGACGAACAAAAAGCGATCGATCGCAATAGCTCACTCAAGCCTTTGGCTCAGTTGAGTTTAAAATAGCACACAATGAACATTACCCACTTCACTAGCAGTTGTTAAGACCACATTTTGAAAACAGTACATGGATCGACCAGTCTCTGTCCTAAAAATAGATCTTTTTTTTTTCACCAGAAAGCCAGTTTCTGACTAAAGGCAGTTTATTGTGTTACTGATATTTGATCATCTAATATTCAAATTAAATATCAACTAGCACTAATTGACAAAAAACTTCTTCAAATGGGAGCAATTTGAAACAGTTAACCATAATAAACTAACAATTATACCTCAAATAACCTTGTTTTTTGACTTTTGAGGCTTTGACCCTGTCATGTGACTTCAAAGTGTGTCATAAGGGGAAAGTTACCATAGTGCACCTATTATCCAAGTTTGGTTACGATTGAAGTTCAAAAAAGTTACTGAAACTGTAACAGATGGACACATGGAAGGAAGCATTGATGAACATACAGAATTTTGGATCGTTTTGTGTCATCACAATATTTCGTGAATACTGCCAGTTGTTTGGGAAATAAAATCTTCCCTATAACAAGGTTGTTTTCAGGGCAGCTTGAAGTTCAAAACAAACTCTTTTCATCGACGAGCCCTGTTCTACTTTAGTGTTGAAGTGTTGCAGTACGTCCTGGTAACAGTTTCATGTTCAACTACAGATGAGCCTGATGAGGCTGACTCTTCAACAAGAATGTAAGTTCCAACTTCAGAGGAGCATTTAATGTATCTCAAAAGAGGAAAAAGCAAGGATATGTACGTAGGCCTATACACCGATGGTAGCTGTCTCTTCTCGTTGGGCTTCTAATCTAACATTGGAATTGTGTTCAGTCAGGGGCTTGGTGGGAGCTACAACTACTCTCTCTCTGCCTGAGTTGATGAGTGGTGTCATAGCTCAAGGTCTCCAAACGATACTCAATGAATCCCGAGATCCTTGTCATACATGTACTCCTGAAATATAAGAATGCATTGTAGGTCAAAGCTTTTCTCGAGTCTCAAACAAATTTCACTTTGGCACAGAGTTGACTATACTGATGAAGATCTGATAGCAGTAGAAATACATGTAGTGGCATTCTTATGAAGAAAACGAGAATAGGTCTTAATAAATGAACGGCGCAACTGCATGTTGGAGCTTACGTGACATTACGTTACGTTGGAGTTACGTACATCCAACCTAAGTCATGGAATAAGACCAATCTGCACACAAAATTTATTAGACATCTATGAACATGTACATCAAAGATTATCAAAAGCCCCCACATTGCCTGTATATTTGCCCAATGATTTAATTAAGACATAGATGCAATTAATTTCCCTGTAAAGGCAATTTTTTTTTTTTTTTTTTTTTTTGGGGGGGGGGGGGGGGGGGCTCATGACCATATCCTGAACAACTTTGGGTCCTTGGACCCCTAACTAAACAAGGATGATCAACTCCTAGTACGGTTGAATTCTGTCACTATCTCTGGAGAAAAGTTGAAATGTTCAAGTTTTGCAAGCTAGATGAATAAGATACCATGTAAAGAGGGCTAAAAAGTTGTAGATCACATAGACTTATGAGTATAAACTTACATATCCTTGTGCACCTTGTGTGGTGTCTCACAAAGTGGGGTACTGCATCGCAACTGCCTTTCAATCTTTAAGGGGCTGGACTATTTTCATGTTTTTTTTCTTGGCATTAATTTTTATTGCTATTCAGTACCGCTGTTTCAAGTAATTCATGTGCTTCTTACACCAAATATCAGTTAATACAAATGAAATTTCATGAAGATGGTTAAGTGTGGATGTGCACAGTTAGTAGAAAAATACAAGATGTGATTATCCATCGAACTTTATGGCAAATCAATTTCCATTTTTTTTATTCATCATTATTATAATTATATCATAAGTATTAGGACTATTATCATTTACATGTGGCCCAATGGGGCTACCAAGAAAATAAGTCAGCGCGGAGTCGTGTAGGTACACTCTGTTTACATGTTTCATACAAGTATATCAGTCTTTATTTTTAAATCTATAACCATCACTTCATTTACAACGTTATACTTACCGGTCCCTTCATTTTTTTTTTTTTTTTTTTTTTTGGGGGGGGGGGGGGCACATTTTAGACGGTTATTCTCTATATTTGAGAAGACAAAAACAAAAGTGAACAGGCAAATTAGATGGTGCTATATTGCATGGAAATGTATAGTACAAGACATGACAATGGGAAACTGGTTTTCCAGACCAGTATTCAAACAATTGAACTTACGCTGTACAGTTTTCTGCTTCCATTATCAACAAGAAATATGCTACGATGATCTGGATAAGCAAGTGTCTCCTTGGAGCAGTCAGAACTCCTTCCATCAGCTATTGAAGTATCTCCTCCCCCTTGGAGTGATGTGTGTGTTGAATTCCTGGGCAAATAAGTAAAATTTAAATGTTTTACAAGTCATACAAATTATGGCATGAGGATAACAGGTCCCTCCAATTTACATTATAAACTTGAAGTGCAAAATCATTTAATATACATTATTGCCATAAGCAACGTTCAGCTCTACTTACACAACTCAAGACTGACCATAACATGGTTTTCACTTCTGTCGATACAGCAAGTACACATTTTTCTTAAATACCAGTACTAACCTCTCAAGGCTTTCATTTTCAGAGAGAAGGACAGCTCCAAAACTGCTCCATGAAGAATAACTAATACTTGAAAATCATTTCTTCAAACAAAACAAAACCAACAAAGCTTTCAGTCTCTTAATGTAGCCTCTTGTGTAATTACTGAGACTCTAGAATGTCAAATAAATGTGAATCAATTTCAAACTAGTCTCCCTTCATTAATCATCGTGGAAAACAACAGAATAGCTTACAGCAGGGTTAGTGCAATGGAAGTCCATATCTCAGAGGCTCCTTCGCTGATGTTGGCCCGGTGTTTCCAGCATTCGTCAACCCTGCATTCAATGGCTAGTCGTTGGCCACATCTGTTACATGTACTTCTTCAATCTGGTGATCTGCACCCTCGTGGTGTGACAGAGACTGTACAGCTATCAATCTGTCTTCATTCTCCAAATGATGACCCCTATACTGAGTTCCTTTAAATCACCATCACTCCCGAAGAACTGTCATGTTACGTCTTTTTATCTGGAGGAAAGCATGAAAACACAATGTTCAGAAATGGATTAAGAACTCATCTCCACAAGACAATATGCAGTTCCGTTTTGTCCACACAAATACTAAGTGTGCATCAATAGAAAAGCTAGAAATTACTTTTTAGCTACATCGAACAGCATATTTAGAAAGACCCAAAGATGATCTCTGCCAAATTTCAATGCCTAAGGTCACCTGTAACTTTCATAAAAAAACAATGTTCAAATATAGTACCCGTTGTCGTCTGCTAAAAGGGGGATCGATCTCCATGATGTGTGAGCACGTTGATCTTCAGCTAGAAGTGTGATGTCACAGTGGACTAACACTTAACAGTGCATGCATCGTATTTCTTACTTAGATGATTGCCACACATGACGTGGGAGTGCAATAGCACTATGGTATTCTCCCAGCTGTGTGGATGCTCGAATGTGGTGGCAAATAAAAGTCCTTTTTACTACAAATAGGTCATCACAATTATATAAATCACCAAATTTCACCATTTTTTTTTTTTATTACCGTATCAATCAAGATCACCTTCTGGCAACACAGTGTCAGTGATTCGGCTGTCGACTCAATAGCAATGTAGAGTTTCTAGACGCTTCTAGTCAATTGCATTAACCCTATTCAACTGGGCTATTGGAGACCAAGTTTTTACGGGGGGGGGGGGGGTCAATTTGACCCCCCCCCCCCCCCCCCCCTTCAGATCTCGGCCGCCGATCGCGCGATCGCCGCAAGATTTTGCCTGAAAATAGAGCCGGATGTCAACTACAAGATTACATGGTCATACAATAGAAAAATTGTTGATTTTATATTTTTGAATAAATTAATTATGCAAATTTATGCATGAAATTATATTTTTACATATAACTCCAACAAAAAGACTGAAGGATTGCTAAATTTTTGTGTCAGAGTTCCTCAAGACACATTTTCTTTAAAAAAAAAATAGCGCAGTCAAAATCAGTTTCTTTTGTTTTTTTATTTTGTTAATTTTTCATGTATTTTACTGTTTTTTCGATCTTTTGTTTTCCATTGTTTGTTTGTTTTTTGTTTTTTTCCGAAATTTGTTGCAGGCACTTTTTCAAGCTTATCTACATTAGAATTGATTAATTTCAATGGTTAAAAGTTGACATAATCTAATTTATATCAATTAAACAAAAAAACAAACAAACAAACCACAATTTGCATAGGATTTGCACAGAAATCATGAATTTGAGCTGTTTTCAGGTTGACATGCATATGCAAAACATTGCATAACTTCAAAACGGTGTACCCGGACGTCGCAAATTTGGTCTCAAAATATGCGGTAGACTTCAATGAAAAAAAGTCATGAAATGACGTGGCAAAATCTTTGCGCGTTGCGGAATCGTGGCGTGAAATGTCGAGAAGGGGGTCAATTTGACCCCCCCCCCCCCCTCAGTTAAAATAGGGTTAATTATAGCACAGCTTTATATACGTCGATCTCTAACCGTGGTCTAAACTCGACTAGACGTCTCCCTCTACACATAATACAGTGATCATCTCTGTGTGCATGATGCTATGCTTGTAGTCCATGTAGAGTTCATACCACTGCACTGTAGGCCTAACGTTAGGTCTATAATACCGCAATGAGAACCGGACCTAGGCCCTAGGATATAGCTTATCCTGGAAAACCGTTCAATGTAGGCCCTAGATGTTTAACAGTGGTCTAGGTTCTGCTTCTACTACGTTCTAGGGCTCCCCCTAAATCGTAATATCGGTCCCCTCTCATTCTGCGTGTGTGTCTCCACTAATGCGCAAAGTCTATGGAGGTTGAAAGAAGTCCCCAGCTAGCCTATAGCGGTGAAGGGTGAATGGGGACTTAACCGGAGTTCTAGACTACCTACTAATACTAGTTGGGCCTAACCCGTTAGTAATAGTAGGCTTATTTCGCGTTAATGCTGTTCTAGTTGAAATAGAATAAATGAGTAGGGCCTACAATTAACGCCAACGGTTGTGAGACTTGTTTAGACTAACGGTTAGACTTGTACAGTTAGACTTAGAGTAAGCCCTACCTCGGTAGAACCCCAACTTAAGTACATGTAGACTAGACCGTGTCTAGTTCTATTAGTTTCTCTAAGATCTAACATTGCACTGTTAGTAGTTAACGTTAGGCCTACGACTAACGTTCTGGAGAATTTAGACTCAGAGTTTAGTGTGTCCCAATATTTTCTGAAACGCATAATGTTAACGTTAGAACTTTTAGAACTCTATTAGAAGATAGCTCCTGATGATCGATGTATCATGAGAGGCATTTTTTTTCAACTTCGCTCTATAGGTGCCTACAAAAGTACAAGTAGCCCCCTAACACAGTTACAATGTCAGATGTACAATGTCAATGACGGTTACATTCGTCACTCATTTTTGTTAATTTTGGAAATCATAACCTGGTCTAGACTCTATTTTGTTTGAAAAATGCGTTTCTAACGTTAAAAAGTTAAAGACTTTATAGTCCGCGAATAGGCCGAGCCTCATCCCAACATGCACAAAGACTCAAAGTATTACTGTAGTATTAGATCCTAACACCTAACAGTTGAGTTTCGGCCTCGGATTCTAGCTGTTAGGTGTTAGATCGTAAGGTAACTGCGACCAGCCCCATAGCTAACTGTGTACACTAACATTACAAGGAGCGTCCCGGGCCCGAAGTTATTCGTAAGGTACAAAACTTAGATGGTCGTTTACGGAGAGGTAGACTAGCCCATAATACTGGAAAAACTCAACAAGTTATAATTAGATCGATCTATGGTTTGCTTACCTTCAAAAATGTGAATAATATCTCCGCCCCACTCCATTTGAAGACAGAAATTTTCTCACGTCCATTACATCCAGGCTCTGATTCTCACGATTGCACACGCACGTAAATCCTATGCATATATAAATACACGCACAGCACATCGTATACACATGCACACAGTACGTCCACGCACAGGCGACGCGTCGCTCAGGTAAACCTTCCCGCGCCCAAACCAGGGGAAATTGCGGCTGGTGATTGGCTTAAAGTAAACACATGACAGGGGAATTCTCAATTTCTATTGGCCTAACCAAATGCATTCAAATATGTATTCACTGGAATTCACCCTAGTTCTGCCAGCTTGACTTACTAGTTCACGGTAGTTCCTTCAGTTTTACTAACATGCGCTGTTTTCGTAAGATCAACGAGTTTATGATAGTTTCTTCAGTTCGACTAGCTTTACACTAGTTCCTCCACTTTGACTAATTCTTGGCGTATACACTGCAAACTAGTACAGCATACAATTTTATGCTAGTCAGACTTGATTGACTAGCTTTGGGTTAGTAAACCATGGCCTGATTTAATCCAGTGCCAGAGCATTACTAGCTGCATTGCCGCATTTTACTATCATCATGTTCGTATAGCAATTTTTACTAACCGTGCTCGACTAGTTTAATGCTAGTCAGGCCAGGAATTGACCCATTTAGGTTGTGTGTGATGGGTATCCTGTTTTATTCTATACGTAATGCGAAATACCAGAGCTGAAAAGTACGTGGTGGTATAAAGATTTGAACACTGGATTCATAGTCATTCTTGTAAATGACACCTTTTACTTATACAATGTCACAAATGAATGCCAAATGTGTTTTTAGTATAGGTGCGGTCATATTACTTATCGACCGCATCTTGAATTTATCAGCTTTTAGATTATCGGATTCATCTTACCTGGTAAAGAACATACCAGACGGAAATTCATGTAGTGAATTTGATTACAGCGTGTAGAAAAAACAGCACATTCAGATTCTGCTTTTCCACCTTTTAAATTTCTCTTCGAAGTTCCATTGAAAAAAAAAAAAAACATGAAGAAAAGAGATAATGAATACAGTATTCTTGAGACACGTGAAAGGAGAATTAACAGAGAAAAAATAACCAACGAATTTGGTACAAAGAAGAAAAAAAAACAGAAATCATGAGATAAAGCTTGTGAGAGAAAAAAAAAAACATTACAAAAGGAGAAAAGGGAAGGGAGAAATCACCTGGTGAGATATTGTGACCCCTCCCCATCTACAACCATTTACGCATAATGGATCCCCCCCCCCCTTGCTCCATGGATCCATTTAAAACATGCGAAAATTGATTTTATGCTTATGACCAATGACAATAATTCATTCAAAATATTGGTCAGCAAGGGAAAAGCGGGGCATTAGTTGTGCACATCGGTTTGTTATTCTTTTTGCTAAATAGGGAAGGGCATTGTGAATTACCTAGGCCCCCCTTGACCCCAAATCCCATTCCAATGAACACCATTGCTGGAAAAAAATCAATCCGCGAAACATCCCACATCACACTGAATATATCTCTGGTATGTCAAATTTTGGTTTCAAAAGGTGCTACATCCAGTTTCGATTTCAAAAGGTACTACATTCAGTTTCAATTTCAAGAGGTTCTACGTCCACAAAAACATCCAGTTTCGGTTTCAAAAGGTACTACAACCACAAAAATATTAAAATGATTAATTCATCAAAAATAAACGTATGGGCCTGCTCTCTTAATTTCTAGGACTTAAATTTTAAATCTTTCTTACGACTTAAAATATTTTAAGTCTTTAAGACTTATTTTAGGTGGCTTCGATTAAAAGTTGAGTGTCGAAGCTGTTCGCAATCTAAATCTAACAAGGACTTAAACTTTCAGCCAATCAGATGACTTGTAAATGACGTCATGCGCTATCTTGAACCGCCTAAAACCGGAATTGGCGCTGGCCGTCACTTTGCTTCATGCGATGCTAGATCACTTAGTCATGCACACACATTCAGTGCACAATATGTACATTGTACATGTACTATAGTACTTATACCTACCATCGACCATTTGCAAACAAACGCTATTGACTCGAACAGTTGAGTTGGTCTTGAAGGCAGAAGTCATGCAGGCCGGAGTTTTTTGAGGGTATGATCTGACGGAAGCTTGACCAAGTTGCTTAAAGGTGAGCATATTACTGTATGAATGCTTAAGAATGTGTTTGATAACTCTGGGACTCAGTAACCAAAGATAAAAGATGTTAAGATGTGCACTAACCGCCCTACATTTTTTTTTTTTGGCGAGTTTGAGCCTTGCCACTGTATTATACAGCGCTGTCCATCCCTGAAGCGCCAGTGCTAACGTTAGCTGTTCATGGCTAAGTAATGTGTCTATCCAAACATTGTAACAAGTTACATGACATTGTAGGCTAACGTTATACTAGTATTCCGTGGGGGCTCTATTTCGGTGAAACTGCAAGTACAAGTGTAATAATACAGGGACTCTTATAAAACGCCCATTCTACCTAATGATTTACGATGTTGGTGTCTTGACTGAAAGGTAAAGCTATGGGCATAGGCTACTGACTGTAGCGTAGGCCTAACTGTTGTCTAACACTGAGTAACAGTAACAAGTTAGTGTCAGTTCACCCCTGCCTACACTCTTGTAAGGTTTAATTTATCAATTTCTACGTAGAAAGGCACAGTTCTAGGCCTTATCATGCCCCACTATGCTGTGATAAAATGTAGGGCATATGCTGTTAGATGGGTTTTATTTTTAACGTTGTGTTTAGGCCACCAATAGTACGTAGACCCTATGGGCGCTACAATTGAACTGCGACCAGCCCAAACATGAAGCCCCCTGTGTGATGAGCACCCCAGGGTTTAGGGCGCCAATGTTGCAATGCCAGTGCAGTGGCGTCAAGCTCTGAACTGTAAAAACTTCTATCGCATGGGCCATATTGGCTGACATCACCAATTTCCATTGACTCCCATATTAAAATAGGGGGTCTACAATTAATAAACAGTTTCTGTTCCATTGCATGACTAGGTCTACTGAGTCTGATGTCACAATAAACAATTACCTTTGGCGTGTGCACTCAACACTCTTACTATCAAGCGTGCATCATGTCACTCATTTTACTGGAATAATCAACTTCAATGCTACTTGCACTCGGCTGCGTACATGTGTATGTAATGTGAATGTGCTACTGATTTGCATTCCATGAAAATACTTCTATTATTATTACTACCACTCAGTAGTAGGCCTGGACACCTAGGGGTGGTATTCTGAAAATCTTCCTAAGTTTCTTCCTAAGTCAGAAACTTAGGAAGTGCCTAGGAAAGACAAAATTGGTATTCTGAAATTTCTTCCTAGGCACTTCTTAATGCAAATTAGGCCATCCTTACTCCCGCCCACGTCCTTTCCTAAGCCAATACGAAATGCCGTATCATAAGGAACTAACCGATGTCTGCCAATGACAATCGCATATTACTATGACGTAGGGTCAAATATACGAGTGCGCGGCATGTCCCCTTTCTCACGCTCATTTCGCGCATCAAAGTACATGTGCGCGCAATGACTGACAAGCGCGCCTATCACGATGCTTGCAGTTTGCTATTCTTAACAACGTACTTAGGACAGGGGTGGAGCTTTCCTAAATATTTTCCTAAAATTCTTTCCTAAGTGCATTCTAGAATACCAACTTCTTCCTAAGTCAGAAATTTGCATATTCCCTCCCCCTTCCTAAGTTTCTTCCTAAGTCTACTTAGGAAGAAACTTAGGAAGATTTTCAGAATACCACTTAGGAAAAAATCCTGACTTAGGAAGAAATTTCTTCCTAGGAAGGATTTCAGAATACCACCCTGGTTGCCATTTCTGCACTGAATTCAAGACTCTTTCTTGAACTAGTAAGTCTGTTTATTAGTGTTATTGTTGAAGGCGTTGTATGAAACAAATAATGTATGGGATTAACTCGTGCAATGGAACAAGATTTCGCACCTGGATAAAGGTATTCTACTCCAGTTTTTCTCTTTGTAGCATAATCAATGTGGTGATCTGTGTTTGAGTAGAAGGATCTAGACTTAAAAATTCTACAGATCTACACTTCTGGCTGAGATGTATGCATTAAGCATCACATACACCAATGAGAGAATGTAGTGAAGTTTTACAATATATGAGGCCTTTTTTTATTTTTTACTTTTAATATTTTTTAAGATAAAGGGAATGCAAATTACCTGTTATTTGTATAATTTGTACTCCAAGGAGTACTCTGTCAGGACTATCCCTTCTTGGTGTTTAGATATGCCAGACATCCCTGGTATTTCTAAAAATTGATTTTAACGATAACATCTGAAACAAAAATCAGAGATATCGGTCTCATTTTTTCCTCCAGCATGAAATACAACCCTCGAGACCAATAAGAAATAATTAATTACATAAAAATCTAGAAATGTGGCTATGGCGACCGTTTATACCCCTGAAGCATATTTGTTTTCTTCCTTTTTTTTTTTGTCAAGCGTTTCTGTTTTTCATTTTCCACTTCCTTATCACTGATATTTCACAGTTTTTGTGTTTATTCTCAGATCAATGCGGACTTTGCCCAGTTGTACCGAGAAAAGTGCAGGAGATGGTGAACAGATGGGGGCCATTTTACGTCAATAGAATCTTGCACTTGCCAAGCGAAACCACCCTTAGTTGCAAGACATCGTAAGAAGATGTGAAGACATGGATGGAGACAGTAAGTCCTTCCGCCAATCCTCATAGATCTTGTGGCATTGATTATAATTACTGGAACAATTTCTGTCCAAAGTGTAAGAGTAAAACTTACTCATTTGTTTATGCTTCATTGCTATTACACTTTTCAGGAAAGTGAATGTGTACGAGTTTGCTCTTCATAGACTGATATTGATAATAAGTCGAAAACTGAATGTTAGGGATTGTCAGAGCTGATACAATACATCATATCTAATATGTTAAAGAGAATGGGTGAAATACGTAAAGTTGAAAAAAAAAAATTGTATTGTGTTCCATTCTATAGGAATTTTGTGGAATGTCACTACTTGCAGCGATGCTTCACAGACCCAACATCCCCATGTAGAAGAAAGGGAGAGGACCTCTCATGCTCCCGAGGGATGCCCAGCAGTACCTGGTGCAGAATGACTATGTGCCTGTAAGTACAGTATATGCTTAATGTTTATAGACTTGAAATCAGTTTATGATCAAATCATTGAGCTTCCAATTTTGAGAATTATCAATACATATGCATGTTTCATTGGGCTTTTAAGTACCAGCTCATGTTTAGAGAAGAATATTTGAGCTTCGTATCTTACAAAGCAAGACTCGTGTAGAATCTGCATGTACTCAGTAACAGGTGGAATTTAAAAATCTGAATTTCTCATGTCGTGAGAAATGCAAAGTTTTCTTCTCTGATATATCAGTGTTTTTGAAGCGATTCTTCTCAAACAAACTTTAGAACATTCAGCAATGAGTATTGTGTAGGGGTATCTACCGTGTTTTGACAGTTTTCTTTTAAATTCATTAAATTACGGATTAAAAATGCATGCTGACTTCTATTGATTTGTAATAATATGTACATCAAATATCTTATGAGTCTGGAACATGTAAATATCAAGTAGGCCCCACCCCGATGATGGCAAAAAGTAATCTGATTTCTGGGAATTTTTTTCAAGGCTTTGAGGTTTACCAGATGAGACAAAATGTTTTAAAATAATATGTTCCGAAATATATCAGAAATATTTACTTGTACATCACAAACTAATAGTTATGTGATGAATATGTTATTAGTACATTGTATTTAAGATCAATATGTAAAATTATATTTCAATATTTTTTCCCTCCAGAGTGCCCTCTCACTGAGAACTTAACTTCCCTCTATGTGATGCAAAGTTTATTTGATAATAATTGTAGCCTTTGTCATTTGCTCAAACGATTCAAGTGAAATTTAGTTCGAAATATCAGTAGTGCTATGCATGTTTAATCTCTTTTCAGGTAGGAACCAATGTTCATGGCATTGCTGATGCAGAGACTCCAACCCCAGCCCCAAGCATCTTCTGATCTGGAGATTCTCCCACCTGAAAGCCCTAGCAAACGGGAAACGCCAAGTTGATCCGCGCGAAACGTATACATCACGAGCGAGAAGCGCGAAGTTCAGTGATGCTAAAGATGCCACCTTCAGCCAGCCCTGCTTAGTCAGATAAGGGAGTGACTAGACGTACATCCAGTATTTTTTCATCCTGGACAAGACCATACTAAATCCAGGCTGGAGATGACCGGAAGCAAGAATTTGACAGACTCTTTAAAGCCCACTGTGTCTTCATCGTCAAATATGCTTGGGTGCTTGAAGCATTCTTTGATTTTGTGGCGGCATATTCATGTACTGCTACAATCCCAAGTGAGGGCTTCGTTCTGGGCATTAGCCACGAACTTCAAGAACACGTCAGTGTATGATGCTAGTAAGATTTTCCGACATTGTGCCACAAACCCATACACACAAGAAGCATATCTGACTTGCCCTGATGTGCAGCAAAGTTTTCTTAATTTTCGGTGAATTCTTAAGTCAAAGTAACACAGGTAAAATGCTGCAATGTTTCCTTTGAAGATACTATCATGCATAATGTTTGACTCATGGATATTGAGTTATGTTATGTGTGCCTCACTTTTCCATTTATATTGAGCTACAAATCCATGCACACAAGAAGCATGTCTGTCATGCCCTGGTTGTAGTAAAGTTTCCTTGTAATTTTTTTGTGTGTGCATTTTTAAATGAAAATAACACAATAAGGAAAGTTAATGGCGCAATGTTTCCTTTAGAGGTGCTATCATGTATGTGTGTGCCTCACTTTTGCATTTGCATTGCTACGTGAACATTTAAACAATATTTCAAGTTTTTATACATGTCCAGTTTCAATTTATTTATTGTTCATCTTTGGCTTGTTTTCTGTATATTATGTCTGGTTGATGATGAAAAAAAAAAAGTAATGCCAGATCCGCATTGATTTAAATTGAAAGAAGAAAGTTTAAGTTCCCCTGAACACTTTTGTAATTATTCAACGATTACCTAATTTTCATCACTCCCACAGTGTTGTTGAGCCATTGTCCATCACATTTATTGAGCGCTGATTTGTTGCTATTTTCATTATGACGTTGTGGCTAAACACTTTAATATGAAACTCTCTATTTATAAAGAAATAAACTTTGGTTTTCCAGCCAAAGTATGTGCTTGAACCCACGAGGAAGGATAGATTCAGCGCAGATGGGCACCTTAAACAAATTTAGAGCATTTGACTTGAAATTTGGCACACATGACCACTATGGTATATAGATATGGAAACAATGTGGTGAGCAATGCGTTGCCATGGTAACAGCTTTTTTCAAACCAAAAAACATACAAAAATATTGTGGATTCAGCTAACTTAGAATAGTCTTCGAGCATTTAGCTAGAAATTTGGCACAAAAGACCACTGTGGTATATAGATGTGTAAACATATTCTTTCGTAAGTGTCGATCAATGTGTTGCCATGGTAACGGCATATTTTGAATGAAAATCATACAAAAATATTGTGGATTCAGTTAACTCCCTCACTCTTTGAGTAATTGGCTTGACATTTGGCACATGCAACAACTTTAGCATATAGATGTGCAAACTTAATCTTTCATCAATGGTGAACAATGCGTTGCCATGGTAACAGCATCTTTTCACTAAAATGCATACAAAGATATTGTGGATTCATGTAACAACCTCAGTCTTTGAGCATTTAGCTTGAAATTTGGCACACCTGACCACTATGGTACGTACATGTGCAAACTTAACCTTTCGTCATTGTTGATCATTGTGTTGCCATGGTAACAACATAGTTTGAATGAAAATCATACAAAAATATTTTGGATTCAGGTAACTCCCTCAGTCTTTGAGCATTTGGCTTGAAATTTGGCACATGCAACCATTGTAGTTCAGAAATATGCAAACTTCATATTTCATCATTGTTAAACAATGTGTTGCCATGGTAACGGTGCATTTTCAATGAAAATCATACAAACATTTCGATTCTCCTGTCTCTGTTTAGAGCATTTTGGCTTCAAATTTGGCACATGTTACCTCTACATTACCTAGATGTGCAAAAAATCTTTTGTCACTGTGGAAAATGTGTTGCCATGGTAACAGTATATTTTGCATGAAAATGATACACTAATGTGAATTCAACTAAACCCCTCACCCTTTTAGCATTTAGCTTGAAATTTGGCACATATGACGGCTATGATATAGGGCCTATAGTTGTGCAAACTTCATTTTTTTCTTGATGTCCAACATTGTGTTGCCATGGTTACACAATTTTTAGTAAAAACCATAGAAATCGTCAGTTTATTTATCTTGCTCACTCAGTTTTTGAGCACTTGATTTGAGAGGTGGAACAGTGCATTGCCATGGTAATTTTTTTCTTTATTAAAAAGTAAGAAAAAATAATCCTGGTTGAGCTAATTCCCTCAATTGTGGGTGGGGGTATATTAATCACAATGAGTGATAATTCTAGTTAAAAATTCAGATTGCATCACTTCAACATAGTGCTTTGTTACAAGATATGACATCAAAGTAATTAAGAAACTAGTGGTCCATCTCACTTGAACAGTCTCTTGAGATGGTTCCCTGTCATCAGTTGAGATGGATTCTTAAATATCAATAGATTAAGCAGGAATTTGTATATTCTTTTGTCAAACATTTTGTCTACCAAAATGCAGTATGGAAATGTACTTATGTAAATCCATTTCAGACAATCGATATTCAAGGAATTTTAGAAGTAAGTTTAGAATGTTAATTGTTATTTGAGCTTCTTAATGTTTTGAGGTGAATTTACTTCAGAGTTTACATAGATCTTGCTCCCTACTGTTGTATGTAATACAGTTTGGATTCAATTGTAAATTTTCCCTACGGAATAGTGGAAAAATTAGGGAAGTCTGGTAAGAAATAATGAAATGTAACACGTTTTCAGAAAACATTTCTTGACTAGTCCGTATGAATATGCAAATACATGCAGGTGAAAAGTGTAAAAATATTTTGAAGGAATGACATCAATTCCCTCATTTGGACGTTCATAAAGACTGGACAAGATCTGTTTTCTGGAAATGTGTGAAATTGAAAAGAGGCATATCTTCCTTATTTTGTAGCTGATTTTCATAGTCTTTACACCATTCTGTGTAGGGAAATTTCTTCTCTTTTCTAATTTGATTACACTAATTTTGGCCTTTACTTCCCTCTTGATTAAATTTATACTATGCATCATTCCAAAAAATCAAATAATTCTTTAATTATTGCATGCATGGGACGTACAAAGCGTGTAAATCTAAATGTCAACTTAATGGAGGCTGTATTGTTTATTACACAGCATCATTTCTAAAATTTAAGTTATTAGAATTCATATATAATCTTATATTTGTTCATAGTTTCCATCTTACGACTTAACGATGCTCACCAGGGAAAGAAATACATAAAATGAAAGTGAATCGAGTTGTATGGAGTCATCTTGCAAGATTTTTAAAAAAAGTGAAAAAAAGTAATCTATTTGGCAATGAAGGTTCCCGTCGTCAAGTAACTTGTTTACAGAACACAGTGAAAGAAGCATCAGTAACATGAATGTGAAGATGTGACCATCTGAGACTATTACAAAATATGCTCTGTTTTCATCATGTCGTATTTCATTTTTTCTGGAGCCTACATGTGTATGACAATCATCTGTATATTTTGTAACTTATCAATGTTTGTGAAAAATGCATCAGTTTGATTTTGTTAAAATAAATAGACCTTTACATGTGAAGAAAGTGCATCAATTGGCTGTCATTTTCAGTAGTCTGAGTTTAAATCCATGATGGATTTATTTGAAATAAATCCAAGGAAGGCTTAAAATAAGTCTTTCGTCGTTTAAATCCAAGCTGGATTTATTCTAAAAACAAGTCTAAGAAAGATTTAAATGTAATCTAATAAGACTTAAAAAATAAATCCTATAGACTTGAAATTTAAGTCGAACATAGACTTAAATTTTTAAATCCTAGCTAAGACTTACTTTTAAGTCCTAAGGTTTTGTCTGTATTTACAGTCCGCTAGGACTTAAAGCAATAAATCCTTAGGACTTAAAAATAAATCCTAGAAATTAAGAGAGTGGATTTTCTTAGAGAGTGGTTTAGTGTGGTATCTTTTAGTACTATCATAGAGGGAAATATCATTCCAGGCTGACCTTGCTTAATAATATGATAATCAAAATAATCACGTTTTTCTCAGAACTTAAAATTATGGATGCAGTAGCTTTTGAAACCGAACTCTTCATAATGAGAAAGAAAGGAGAAATCGCTGCGTGGGTTTGACATCATTATTCCTCTTACTTTTCCTCCTTTTCGGAAAAGCGCAAGAGTTGAAAAAAAAATGGTCTCTGCCGGGACTCGAACCCAGGTCTTTGGCATGGACCGCCAACGCCTTAAACTGCTCGGCCACGGAGACGTCATAGTGATTCAGGCAGACCCGAGCTCAAATACCCGACGGAGCAACCTTTTAACCCTTTATGGGCATGGTCATTTATCGGGCAGAGAGTTATGAATAACGACCAGCCGCGTGCCTAATTATGAATATATATATATATATATATATATATATATATATATATCTCATATATATATATATATATATATATATATGAGGTGACAAGACCTTGTATCTGAAATTTTGGTGGAAATGACTTTTTTTTTTTGGATTAATATTCAAATAATGGGTTATGTGATGTCCTGGCAAAACCCTGTCTTACTCCAAAAATGAAGTCACCACGGCATGTCAAAGGAATGGCTATCCCATTCGCTATAGTGCTTTGGCCGCCATGTTTTTGGCTCTCCTGAACATTTGGTATTTTGTTGATACGAGGTCTTATCGACCCAGCGACGATATATACATGAAGATTTTGTTCGCAAAAAACCGATAAGTCCATATTTGTCAAATGGAGATATTTCAATTTCAATTTCAATTTCAATTTATTTTCATGTCTCTGGATGAAAAAAATACATCAAATATAACAAAATTAAATGAAGTACATTATATCAAGCTGGAGACATACATAAAATATTGCAAATATATAAAACATATAGTGATCGATCAATGAAGTTTGGAATCTGTGAATGAATGCTAAAGAAATATGAAGGAACCTACTTAAAAGCGAGCTTGTTGAGCTTAGGTCCCAGTTAAAATTGAGTTAAAGATTAAGATGGGGAGCACGGGTACAACAATGACCGAAACATAGAGGGAAAAAAAGTATAATTATACAGTTATATAACAAATTCTTCTCTAATGCAGGTTTGGGGTCGGATAAGCCACATGCTGTAGGCGGATGAACCATTGTCGTTCTGGCAATAATAAGAATATGACTCAATATATAGTAACAATGATACGGTTTAGAAAGTATTAGAAATGTATACATTGCGTGTATTAAGGAGGAAACACATGCACCTGCAAATTCCCCCCCCCCCCAAAAAAAAAAAGACATTCAACAACCAGTTACAGTGCAGAGAGAATTAAAATACCAGCTGTTACCATGGTTACCTGGCCCCAACTGTCTTAAAGAAGGAAGAATATACAATAGATCATAAACACATGTGACAGAATTTGAGGGCACAAACAGCTGGTTTAACATGACAACAACCCTGGAGTACAGTACAGCGGGATAGTCCTGTACAGCACAAAACAGATTTCAATAAGCTTAATTAATGTAATTATTCAATAAATACTGTCTTAATTTGCATTTAAAAGATGATAGTGCTAAACAACTTGTGAGTTCAGAGAGGAGATCGTTCCAGTATTTCGGTGCCGCATACACACTTGTTTTCATCGCGAAAATTGTTCGAGTACGTGGAAGGTGATAAGCGTCCCGTTGGCGGGTGGGATAATTATTAACTGAGTAGTTGCTTTTTAATTTGCGAGTAAAGGTCAAGAAAAATAAAGAGAATAATAAGAAAATGTTTGCTTCTTTTGACCATAACTTCAAAAATGTAAATTTATATATAGTGACCGTTGTGTTTCTACTGTCTTGTTCTCTCCTGTCTTTGTAAAAAAAAAAAAGTTTAATGTATTCAAAAGAATCCTTTGAGTGGTTCACAATTACAAGCATGCTTTTCCGTGAACCTCTCAGTTCTTTCTTTTTTTTCCCTCCAAACACAACTGTGTATTCTGCCGGTATGCATGTATAATTTCCTATTTGTTAACCATTATCTACCATGTAAAGTCGAATACATGCCTATGTTATATCTTCTGATTCATTTCGTGTTATGTTTGACGAAAAAGAAAGAAGGAATGAAATAAATGAATTGAAATGAAAATGAATGAATATATCATTTAAAAGGTAATATTTTGTACTTTATGACAAAGACCGTACTTCAGAATCTTCAAAAATGGACTTATCAGTTTTTGAGAACAAACTCTTCATATATAGATATATATATATATATATATATATATATACATACATATATATGTATATATATATATATATATATATATATACATGTATATGGATAGATATAGATATATTGTAAACACAAGAGGCTTGCTGGTTATTCCGAACAACGTTTTAATTTTTTTTCTGACATAGCGGAAACACAGCCGCTGCGCAATGTAATGGGGTGTCATGACGTGCATCATGGCAGCAGTATGATTTGCTTCTTTTATCTTCTTGATGAAATGACAGGTACCACGGGGAAAACACTGCAACATGGATAAAGGAACGTGACTTTGTTAACCTCGTTCTTAGTGCAAGACTGTGAGTGCCGCTATTATACAGACAGTAATGTGCATTGTCTACAAGAACGGAACATTAACGTTGATTAGCTCTTCCATTTTGATAATTCAGTACTAGTAACTTGTTCTCCAGTTAGTGTTTCCTCTTATCTTGTTTAGTATGGGAAAATACGAATCAATTCTACGTATTGTCCTTACGGTAAGCGTGTGCCGAAGCTTATATTGGCTATTGATATCTGAGTATAAGAACGACCCAAGTCCATGGAAGACCATTTCGAGTAAACTTTAAAAAAAAAAAAAAAACTTCATATCTTTTTTTATTTGTCCAATAATACTCTATTTAACTGTGATGGAAAGGAAACATTGTATAAATACAAATTAAAACATGTACTATTATGACAATTAACATTTACATTAATTGTGGAGAGGCCATTTTGTGTGATGGACTTTGGTCGTTCTTTGATTCATATACTTGATATTCTGCTATAGAGATGACCCAAGTCCTTCATTCTTACATTCATATAAGATTTAAGTCTTTTATTTCAGGTACTTCCGAGGGTGATTAGGATTTATCATTTATACACAAGATGAGTGCATGCATAAGCCACAATTTCCCATGTCAAGCTGAATTTGGCCAAAAATTGGACTTGAGTCGTTCTTATGTTCAGGTCTTCAGTTGTTTGCACAGCCTAAAGACAAATGTGTCTCTACAGAAAACCTTTCGTTAAACAAGAAGTGATTACAAGCTTTTAAATAAAACTTGTAACCAGAATGTGAACCTTCAAATGGTATACATATCATTATAATTCTACTTCATTCAAGAATAAGTCCAACATCATTATGATGTGATTATTTTTTTCTTCACAATTATTGAAGAGATCACTGGATGGATGTCCTGCCCACTATACGAAGAGATAAAATTGATAGCCAGAACCCCCTCCTGCAGTGGTGAGTCTTGTTGACTATCGTCAAATAATAAAAGAGGAATCTTTTCTGTGCAAACCCTACCGTATTCCTTTGTGAAAGTAACCTAGCCGAATTTTTCTTCTTTATTGTTAGTCTTACTTCAACTAAACTCTTCAAAATGTATGATTTAATGATGCACTGATCAACGACAAAATGCTGATATTGTTTCAGGACACTTCATTCCATAGATGCGGTACTGACTAGCAAAATCGTAAAAGAGTCACGGATGCTTCGGCAGAACCAAAAAAAAAAAAAAAAAATGCAACGATGGACCTGTTAAAGAAGGCATTTAACACGCTGAACCAAAAAGTATATTTTTGCACAACAGTTTTATTGAGGACTGAGCATTCCTATAGAATGATCCAAAATTACCTGTCAAATAGAATTCAATATGAGTGATATAAATCTATCAACTCTGAATTATTACCTATACAGTATGATGTTGATAAAGGCTCCATATCGGGTCCTTACTATTCTTAGCGTACATTAATATCACCACAGTATATTCTGTTTGCAGATAGTATAAGTCAGTGAAATTCGTTCTATTTCAGATTTTTTGTCATTCCTTAGAACTCTTTAAAAATTAACAGAAAAAAGAAATGCACTACATTTCATGGGATTGTTTTACTGAATATTTGAAATAAACGGTCATATGCAGTATCTCTTGATTAGATTTCCTGCAAAGGTTGACATGTCTTATATCTTAAAGTATTATCATTCCATATAATTATTATTCCATCTACGCATATTAACTCCATTGATGTTTTTTTTTTCACTTTGTCACGAAAATCTCAAAGATTAATGACAATACTATAAAATATAACTAAACGTATATGCAGTAACTCAGATTAGTAATGATCTGTTATTCCCTATTAAATCAAACACACTTCACTTCAATAACATTTTTAATTTCTACTGCAAAATTCACTCTGTATGTTTCGTTTTAATGACCAGTTGCAATCCCTCCGTCATGATTTCAGTTGAACAAGGAGATACATTCTGGTCTTATAAGGCAATGTAACACATTTTATCTACGAAACCATGGACGTTGGTGGCTCAGTGAATCTCTTCTTCCATAAACATAAAGTTTATGTATAATTTTACTGTGTAAATTAATGTAAAAAAATTCATGTTAATCCAATGGAGATAATTACTTTGTATGTACTCTCACCAATGTGCGTGCATGCGCATGAACATGCAGGTACCATTATGCGATGAAATGAAAAGCGATGGGATGCAATAGAAAACAAAATGAAATAGAATAACAAAGAGTAAAAGCAAATCAAGTAAAGCTGTCAGTATACACAATGGCAACTCTCACTCTCACGTCCAATTACAGGTTTCTCTTGACTGTTGAAAGCAGCGAATATAGTTTTGAAGTTCTCACAGCTAGCAAACTGATCTCCACTTTATTACTGTAAGTGTGCTACAAAAAGGTGATGTAAAAACATGATTATGTATCGTTTTTGAAGATTGCAATATTATCATAAGAAAGCAGTGTATATATATGTATATAATATATATATATATATATATATATATATATATATATAATACAAACATCTACATTATATTGTAATTGGCAGTACTAAATAGCAATAATAATATCACAATAGAGGAATGTATTAAATACAAATTGTCTTGATTTCAATTCAAAATTCGAATTTTCTGAGGCATTTAATGCATTACTCTTTTGTGACATTATTGCTATATTATATATATATATATATATATATATATATATATATACAAATACAAATAATATATACATAGTGTGTGAGTGTGTGTGTGTGTGTGTGTATGCGTGTTTGTGTGTATGTGACTGTGCATCACAAAGCAAGGGTACTCGCACGGCTCGCGAGGACACAAAATAAGTGAAACTTCTCAACTAGTCAATATTTGGTTTTGGATATTTTCTGAAAGACTTTTTTTACGTTTGATATCACAGAAAAAAAGTTGTTGTTGCTGTATTTTTTACGGTTTTTCTAGAACACTATATTTGATATGTAGAACAATGCGATTAAGTAAGTCTGAGAAATCCGTTATACACTCTCAATATTCGACTTGGCAAATACTCTACAAATTTGAATTTTTTTTGAAATGATAATGCTGCTGCATTTATTTTTGGCAACAACAATGAACGGATTATCAAATAAGGCTTAAATTAGATATGCTCATATGCTCACATTTTGTTCATTATAAGTGCCAATTTTCAAAGCAGTAGCATTATTCCTTCAAAAGCTACTAAACTTGAAAGTGAAGAATGTGCAAAGGGTTATTAAGAAATGAAAAAAGGCCTCTAAGACATACCTGATTCTAACATATCTATAAAAAAGGTTGTAGAAAAACTGCTAAAATGCACTTTCCAATTCATTTTATGGTCCCAAACCTCAAACATCAAATAATGAATAAGAAGGACAGTTCTTTCAGAAAATACAATAAAAAAAAAAATATTGACTTGGTTGACCCGTTCACTCTTTTTGAATCCTCACGTAAAAATCAAGGAGTGCGACTTTTTGTTTGTTTTTTTGATGCATGGTTACATATAAATAGTATAATATGCTTAATGAGCGTGACAGCTTTCACCTTTATCAGATAACCCCTTTATTGTAGTTGCTACAAAGTTATATATGTATAGCGTGTGTGTGTTTGTGTGTGTGTGTGTAGATTATTTATATTTATATAAAGGTATACAAATACTACATTGTCTGAGTGTCTCTGTTGTATACCCGTCAAGGGGCCGATGCAGTTAATGTCTGTACAGAACGAACCTTTTCGAACCGTCATTATATAATGATAATTCATACAAACGTAAAAAAAAAAAAAAAACAACTGTAGACTTGCATTGTTTCTTTCGGACATATTAGCATATATCAAGTATTCCAAGGAAAAAAAAAGCAATATCAAACGTGTATAATGAACGTAATTTATAAGTTATGTGATGCTTCTTTTCAAATATCCGCTTTTATTCTTTAGAGACCAATCGTATCTTCGCAACAGGACGAGTGAAAACCCTGTCAATCAACTCAACAAGGATCTGCGATCGTATGTATGCTTCTGCTACAGGTCCTAGGAAAGGCTCGTGCGCAAATGCTACGGCATACTTTAACAGAAGATCGTATTGAAATCAGGAATTATAATTCCTAATTACAATTATTATGTTTACTCTTTTTTTTTGCATGTTGATCAAAACAAACACATACAGCCATCATAACACAACAGTGCACGAGAGAGGACAGATAATTGTGGAAACACTTTAAAACACATCGTCTTTTCAAGATTTTAGATAGTCTGTCACTTTTCATTGCCCGTACTAATTTGAGATGAAGTTTGCAGTTAAAGGGATAAATAGTGATTTTTGTTAATACGATACAGACAGAATATATAATCGAACTATTTATATTCAAAACCAACGGCAATGTAAATAATGGTGGACTGTACTTGAAAGGCAAATAGTGTAGGAAAAAAAAACCATCAAAACACATCAAAACGTCACTAGACAGCTGGCTGCGATTGATCATCACTTCGCTTGATTCCCGAATGACCGCTAACCGTGTTTCCTTCGCTCTTGTTTTATCAGGATCATTTCAAAGCTGCAAATTACTAACATTACTCGAAGTGGAATCAGATTGGTCGGAAATTTTATCAAAGACGTACGGGTTATACCATTCTTGTAAGTTGGTTTTCCGATGTTCATTTATGTTTACATCACATCTAAATAGACCCTTGGCATTTGATTGGCTGCAAATATTAATCATCTTTTCTATTTTACCATTACGTCATTATTCATGCAACTTGGACTTCATATATACCGTTCAATGTTGGATCCATGCGATTTGCTCCATTTGCACGCACGCAGAGAGCGCAGCACACTACCATGACTACGTCCGTAAAACGCTTCCGTTTGCAGCGTGCGTGCAATTAAGGGAGCCCGCTAATGTATGCTTAGTGCTAAAAAGCACTTTTTCTCTCAGATCTTTCACATTCTCTCGTGTTTTTAAATTCATGAAACATTGCAAGGGATCTATTTTAGTTGTTGTAATACATATTTGTGTTTGTCTGTTGTTTGTTTGTTTGTTTGTTTGTTTTATTCATGCAATCGAAAGGATATTTCATTCCGTGAAAGATGGAATTGCTAATCCACATTACACTCAATTCAGCAACACCACGTTGAATAAATCATTAATTGTTATCTTTCACCTCACGAATATATAATATTCTGTCCATTACACTAATAAAAATGCATTATTTGTATAATATAATGTTACGGTTGTGCATGAGTCTGCAGCATTCTCTGCAACCAGCAACGTCCTTACCATTTCATCGCTTCAAGGACTAGAATTTAGAATGCATCCACTTGCTAGTAAAAGAAAAAATCTGAAACAAACATTTAACACATTACATTTTTCATTCAGACTATAATTTTTTATAGCACAAGGTAGATTTCTGTTTCTATTAATATTGCTTTCTTTTTTTTAACAACGCAGGGATCTTTCGAGCTTGAGTATAAGATCAATCGAATCACGAGCGTTTGAAAATATTCCCCCTCTTCTGGTTTTGTAAGTATTGCAGCAGATCTATTTTTTTTCTCTCTTTGTTGGCATAATTTGAATAATTTCGAAATATCCATAACATGAGCGACACATAGCATTTATGTTGAAAGAAAATACTGACGGTAAGCTGTAGGATGTGTTGCTTTGAAAATAGGTTTTGTTGATGAATAATAGATTATTGGGAACTTGCTGATTGATGAGTGTCTTTATATTATGCATGATAGATGTTGTGACTTTTATCGGAGATTGTTTTGGTTAGGCATGTTAGTTCTGTCATGCATGTATATGGCAAGCAATCCCGAAAAAAGAAATACATTCCATAGTTGATAGGTATTTTGTGAAACCAGCACTCCTGTAAATGTTCCTTCCGTGTTTGCTGTCGCTCACCACGTGGTCCTCATGTATCGTCTGGGTAGTCTATCTGCGTCCTCCAGTAATATTATATATATATATATATATATATATATTGGATGGCTTAGGCAGTTTCTGGTATGAGATTGATAGACTAGATCCAGGCCCAACGTTACATCGAACAAGTGGAGGACTACGACACCGAGCAGACTGGTTTGCAAATCATTGTGTTTCTACAATGTGAATCTCTGCAACAGAGGAAAAATAAGACTGATTTTGAAATTGCTGCAGATTCCTGATGACAGAAGGTAGGTCTATGTCTATACCGGTCCTGGCACAAGACAAATTGACTAAAAATCACAGGGTAGAAAAAAAGACGATGCAATGGGGAGCCAACTAGGACGCATGTGATAGTTCTACGTTAGACACTAACTCTAGAGTCTAGACTTTATGGACGCTAGACGTACGTAACGTTAGACCGTGTAGATTCTAGAAATCCCTAACGTTAGATCTAAGTTACGCCTAGGTCTAGGCCTACTATGTAATTAGGCCTAGAATATAACATTTAGCATACATTAGAATCTACCTATTCCGTTTAGACACTGCATTGGGTCGAAATGTCAAATGACAACTACCACCCGGTCATCTACCCTCCTAGGGCAACTACCCCCAAGGGCAATTACCCTTAGGAAATCTACCCCCTGGATAACTACCCCCTGGAGAGGAGAGTTGATTTCACTGCAATTCATATTCCCTTATTAGCGAGGGACCCTTCGATATAAAGCCATAATTTCTGATAGGATCCGGGCACGGTTTTATGAAGTTAGTCCTGACAAGCTGTCAGTTCCACACAATTACCAATCGTTGTAGGTCGATCAAAGCAGGTCCATGGTATTAATTCGGTGACTCGAGCTTATCAATCAAGCAGAACCCATGGTTTTATTGAAATTATTAGAGACTAACAAGATGTCATAACTGGCAACTTTTATCAAACGGTGCCCTAATCTGTAATAAGAGTAAAATTACAGCTTGATTTACATACAAGTAGAATTGTGCTAGTTTTCAAATTAAATGTTCTCGACACTTTAAGGGGAAATCCAGTTCAAATATAAGTTAGTCTGATTAGAAAGAGTAAAATATTACGAGTTTAACGGTATTTATTTTTTTTTTTACAAAACACCCCTAGTTGTTAACGAAGTCTTTTGTCCTGCACCCTCTTTTTTGATAGATCTATAGAGAGTTGTAGTTGACAGAATCCTTTTTACATTATAGGGCTGCTCTGTTTTATCCCGGCCATTTCAAGAGTATTTTTTTTCACAAAAACTTGAATCCTTCTTGGAATAACATGCTCTCTAATATTTCGTAAGAGGTTTCTAATTTTCTCACCCAAAAGATGTTTAAAACCTGAAGTTAGGTATCGACCAAAACCAGACGATATGAAAAAAATGTTTTTGTTTTTTTTTTCAATTCAAATAGCAAACGTTGTTCGAAAATAACAATGAGAGACGTAATTTTCTGGGGAGAGTATATTGTAAGAGGGGTGACTGTTTGGAGCCTAATTTTAATAAGGAGTTATTGTCAAGGGAGGTTGCTCTGCGGTGATCATACCAAGGAGGTGACAATCTCTTCCCACATTCTTTATATACTAGTTGTTAAGGGTGCACGTCACGAGACCGACACCCACGAGTCATACAGCCCACAAGTTATACAGCTCACAAGTCATACAGCCCACCAGTTATACAGTTCACGAGTTCGACACTGAGTGAATAAAACCCACGAGTTCGACATCAAGTAGAACAAGCTCAGGAGTTATACGACTCACGAGACCGACACTACGCACAAAAGGCTCAAGAGACCGACAGTAAGCAAACAAAGCCCACGAGACCGACACTACGCTTAAAAGGTCCACGAGACCGACGCTACGCATACAAGACTCACGAGACCGACATTACGCAAGAGGTTCACGAGACCGACACTAAGCAAAGAAGGCCCACGAGACCGGCAGGATGAACAGCGCCACCTATAGACCAATAAATTGTATAGGGTGTCCTGATAATAGCATAGGAAGATAATATAAGAGACGGAAAAGAAGAGTTGCCCTCTCCGGCAGGGTGTTACCCTATCAGTTGTGCCCCCCCCCCCCCCCCCCCCCAAATGATCAGGATCTTTAATTGTGTTTGCATTTGTGTGTGTTTGTGAAAAAAAAAATGAACAAAGTTCAGTAAAAGTGTGTAACAGATCTTTCTACAATAAACCTGCGAGGATGTTGATTTAGTATCAATAAAAAATAAAAAGTAACGTAATCATCTATTAAGGTAGCGTTAGGGATTCGGAAAAAAAAAAGATGCATCCATGAAAACAGCTATTGTATTTCACGATAAAATGTACTTTTCGGAGGAGAATATTAGACACAAGCCACAAAATTGAGGTGAATTCCTGCGATATAAAACGTTTTAATCAGTAGAATTATATTATAGTTACGACAGAGAAAATTACAAATAGATCTTACTACAAAACGTCAAAGCAGGAGGTAGAATATCTAAAATAGAATAAGCAACTAATGAATCGGGAAAGAGAAGAGGTAAAATTTATATCTTGTCCATCTTCTAGCTAAAAACTGGGAAAGCCTATTAAAAATAGCACGATGGCATTATCAAAGCTCTCAAATTAATCCATACATCGTTATTGTCCTCTGTTAAATTCATTTGTGTGTTTTTTTGTCTCTTTTTTTTTTTGGGGGGGGGGGGGGGGGGCGGGGGCATGAAGAATACAATTCAATTTTTCTACTTCATAACAATGTCGCTCCTTGACACACTTGCCCCCCCCCCCAAGTATGTAGAAATACATATTTGATGACGTTCATAATAATTATGTACATGGTCACCATCTTTCAATTGATAGCGTTACGAAATTACACCCGCCAGTATGTTATTTTTCCGTTCATGGAACACCCTGTACAGGTGACTGCCATGTAGATGGCGCTGTTTATCCTGTCGGTCTTGTGGGCCTTCTCTGCCTATACTATCTTTGCTTAGTGTCGGTCTCGTGAGCCTTTTTAGCTTAGTGTCGGTCTCGTGGGCCTGTTTTGCCTACTGTCAGTCTCGTGGGCTTTCTTTGCTTAGTGTCGGTCTCATGAGCCTTTATTGCTTAGTGTCGGTCTCGTGGGCTATGTTTGCTTAGTGTCGGTCTCATGAGCCTTTTGTGCGTAGTGTCGAACTCATGGGCTGTATGACTCCTGAGCCGTATAACTCGTGGGCTGTATGACTCATGGACCTAATATTGATGTCGGTCTCGTGGACCGTATGTCTCGTGGGTGTCGGTCTCGTGGGATGCCCCCGTTGTTAATGCCCAATGATGCAGTAGGGCAATTCTGAAATGAGCGTTAACGGTATAACAGTAAAATAGTTACAAAATTGATGAAACAATGCAAAGAAAGCAAATTAAGACAGAGACGAAGTACACAAATAAAGATACAGTGCACTCCCGTTACAACGAACACGGTTATAACGAAATTTCGTTATAACGAAGCAAAACTTCTGGTCCCAAAATTATCGCCATCAAAGTCTATGGTACAAAATTCGCTTATAACGAAGACGGTTGTAACAAAATTTTCGTTATCACGAAGTCCTTTCTGAGCACCACTGACAAAGAAAAACAAAGGAAATGTGCTCCGTTATAACGAAATGTGGATCGCATTCGAAAATGCGTAGCGGGACAAGCATTTTTAAAGCATCTCTGCATGAGCCAACGCATCATTGAATGTTCATTCCGTGTTTCACGCACAGTTTCCGAGGGGAACTTGCGTTATTGTAATACAATAATCTGAATTCAGATAAGGTTTGTTTCATTGTTCCGAAGTCCTTTAATACACAACACACAGATTCTGATACAACTAAATGTCCATTAGTTCGGAAATGAAATAGGGTTTGTTATTAAGCACATTTTGGCGTTATTCCAAATGTTCGTTAATCCGATAATAAAATATGGTCCTTATTCTCATTCTTATACGGTTCGTTAGTCCGAAAATGATAGGAATTCAAAACGTTCGTTAATCGGAACATTACAAAAAGTATCGTTAATCCATGGTGGAAAAAGGAGAGTACACTAACAAAACTTAAGAGTTGCAATCCTTATAATCGTCTTAAGATGAATAAATCTTCAAAATAACTAACCTTTCTCATTTTTTTTCATTGACAAAATTTCTTCGGAATAATGAACCTTATTTCATTTTCGGACGAAAAAGCCTTCGGAACAACGGACTTTCTGAATAGTGAACCTTTCTCACTTTTTGATTTATAAACCTTCAGAATGACGAACCTCATTTCATTTTCAGATCAACGAACCTTCGGAAAATGAACAATATAATTATTTTGATCTAAATAAACTATGAACTTTCGGAATATCGATTCTTCAGAAATGCGAACCTTCAGATAAACAAACCATCGGAATCCCGGGAATGGCGAAACTTCGGAATAAGAAGCCTTCGGAGTAACGTACTTTAGTAAGAAAAGAACCTGTGGAATAGCGAACTGTAACCAAATCCTACACCGTCATTTCCTACACACGTGTGACAACACAAACAACTTTATGCTCTTTTTAAAATGTAATATTTAAACGAAACTGATTAAAAAGGTATTCTCCCATTTAACATAGCTTTCCAGCGTATGATGAGGATTCAACAAACAGAATTCTTTATGCGTGGTTTCCTTCTTTTCGTTATACATTGCATATTGAATTTGTTCGGTTATAACGAAATTTCGTTAAAACGAAAAAAAAAAAAAGCTGCCGGTCCTGAGCATTTCGTTTTAAAGGGAGTGCATTGCACATGAACACACACGAGATGAATCCCTTGTAATGAGAAAAGGAGGAAGGGTGAGAAATGAATGACAGGAATAGACTACCTTCACGGTGGATAGAGAAAAGCGAGAGGGAAGAAAGAAGATGATGGGTCAAAACCAGGGCACGTGAGGCATGAGATATTTTAAGCTCCTCAAAATAAAGAAGTGTTACATGGAGTTGTGGTAAACGATAGGCGATTGTGGTTAAAAAAATATTGCAAAAAGTATGACTCATTCTGAAGTGTAGCATTTCTTCAAAATGTCTTTAATTCAATGGTAAAGGTATTCAAACTTTAAACTTCTTTTATACTATACTATCAAGAGAAATCCGAAATTTCGGAACAGTAAAAGAAAATACAGATTTAGCGAAAATAGTTTTGGTTAAAGGCATTGACATTTACTGGATTACCGGGCAAGATATGAAAGGACAGCTTCTTTTTTTATGAACATAGAGTCAAAATACAGAGGGAGAAATTAAACTTGTACATAAATCGTCCTAAATGCAAACGATACAAATCGTAAATCCTTAAGATGTTGTTTTCATAAGACGATGTATCAGTATGGCATCTCCGTGATTCCTGGCAAATAATACAAAGAACTTCATTTCCTGTAGTAATGATATCCTTTTTTATTAAAAGTAGGAGTCGGGGGGGGGGGGGCAATGACCCGGGAGGTAGTTACCCAGGGGGTAATTGACGTGGTGCACTGTCCTTGGGGTAATTTTCCTCTTGATAGTTATAGGGGAGGGGGAGTTGTAGGCCTACTTATCCGGGGTAATCACCCATGGGAAGTTATCGGATGGGGTAGTTATCGGGTGGAAGTTATCTGGGGTCTAGTTATCGGATAAGGGGGTAATTAACCTGGGAATAATTTTCCTGGTGGTAATTATCGGGGGGGGGGGTAGTTATCCGGAGGGCAATTATCCGGGGGGGGGGGGAATTATCCGGGGGGTAATTATCCGGGGGGTATTTATCCCGGGGGTAGCCCAAGGGGTAGTTTTCCGGGTGGTAATTATCCAGGGGGTAGTTATCCGCGGGGGTTTGTTATCCAGGGGTAGTTATACGAGGGGGTAGTTATCCAGGGGGTAGTTTTCCTAAGGGGGAATTGCCCTGGGGGGTGATTGCCCTAGGAGGGTAGTTGTCCGGGGGGTAGTTGTCCTAGGGGGTAATTACCCTGGAGGGTAATTGCCCTTGGAGGGTAGTTGTCCGGGGGGTAGTTGCCCTAAGGGGGAATTGAGTATATGAATATAAGAACGACCCAAAGTCCATGGAAGACCATTTCGAGTAAACTAAAAAAAACTTCATATCTTTTTTGTTAGTCCAATAATATTCTATTTAACTGTGATGGGATGTCAACATTGTATATACAAATTAGAACATATATTATTATGACAATTAACATTAACATTAATTGTGGAGTGGCCATTTTGTGTGATGGACTTGGGTCGTTCTTTGATTCATATGGACTTGGGTCGTTCTTTGATTCATATACATGGTATTCTGCTATAGAGATGAGAGAAGGACGAGAGAGGGCGCTATAATATGAATGTAAGAATGACCCAATGACCCAATGACCCAATTCAATTGGTAAAGGTATTCAAACTTAAAACTTCTTTTATACTATACTATCAAGAGAAATCCGAAATTTCGGAACAGTAAAAGAAAATACAGATTTAGCGAAAATAGTTTTGGTTAAAGGCATTGACATTTACTGGATTACCGGGCAAGATATGAAAGGACAGCTTCTTTTTTTTTATGAACATAGAGTCAAAATACAGAGGGAGAAATTAAACTTGTACATAAATCGTCCTAAATGCAAACGATACAAATCGTAAATCCTTAAGATGTTGTTTTCATAAGACGATGTATCAGTATGGCATCTCCGTGATTCCTGGCAAATAATACAAAGAACTTCATTTCCTGTAGTAATGATATCCTTTTTATTAAAAGTAGGAGTCGGGGGGGGGGGGGGGGCAATGACCCGGGAGGTAGTTACCCAGGGGTAATTGACGTGGTGCACTGTCCTTGGGGTAATTTTCCTCTTGATAGTTATAGGGGAGGGGGAGTTGTAGGCCTACTTATCCGGGGTAATCACCCATGGGAAGTTATCGGATGGGGTAGTTATCGGGTTATGTTACTGTCAGATTACAATCCATGAACATAGACTCTGAAGATAGATGTTGTTTTGTTTGATCACCATTGCCCTGTTGTCATCATCATCATCATCATCATTCACTTTATTTATATTCGCATTATCTACTAGAATATGAAACTGGATGCATTGGCAGTGTTTTATATTCAGTAGTATTTCCCCATTCCACGAAATATGCGTATTATGAAGATAGATCACTGGACCGCCATGTGTTCAAGCTTTTGCTTATAGTGGCAGTCCCTCTTCCGCATATTTTTTTCAGGTAATTATTGAAAATTTGGTAATATATAGATATTGACTGGTACGGGGTGGAATATAACATTCTTTGGACCGCAAGGGAGTTTTCTCCTAAGGGATTAAATTATGATCACGAGGGAAAATATAACTCCCTGGCGTTCCAAAGATTGTTACATTCCACCCCCTGCCAATCGATATCTATTATATTAGATGGCCTTGCCCTTGATTGTGCTTTAGGCCTACAGAAGAGCCTACACTATACGACGCATAGCCTAACCGTTTACACGCTCATGTTAGCCCGACCACACGCTGTGTGCGCGCTGTCGCGAGTTTGTAGTTGTACAGCGGCGACTGTACTGTGTAGTTACGCTCATGTCCTCTAGTCTAACGACAGTAGTCCCTAAAAAAAAAAATGTAAACGTTAAAGTTAGGCTCAAGTCAGCTAACGAAGTTTTAGGGACCTATAGTTAAATTAGGCTCAGGTCCAAAAGATTAGCATATTTTCTAGAGTCTACTCACAAAACAATTCTAACTTTATAGGTTATCGTTATGGCCTACTGGGTAATTTTTAGCAATTTAAATTTGTTTCGTAGTACAAGTAGGCCCTAGAACCTATGTCTAGACCTGTCTAGATTCTAATGTTTGTTAAATGCTATACTAGGCCCTAGATAGAATCTATTCTAACATTAGGCCTAGTTTAGATCTAACGTTAGGGAGTTTTTAACGTTATAATCTAACGTTACACGGTCTAACGTTAGGTAAGTCTAGCGTCTAAATAACTCTAAGCCTAGGCCTAACATTAGAGTTAGTGTATATAGAACTATTAAGTATTACAGGGCATAACGTTAAGTCAAATGCGTCCAAATTGGCTCCCCAGTCCAGTGCATCATCTTTTTTCTAGTCCTACCCTGTGATTTTTAGTCAATTTGTCTTGTGCCAGGGCCGGTATAGACGAAGGTCTACCTCCTGTCATCAGCAATCTGCAGCAATTTCAAAATCAGTCTTATTTTTTTTTTCCTCTATTGCAGAGGTGAAGAAAATAAGAAACATGTAGAAACACAATGATTTGCAAACCAGTCTGCTCGATGTCGTAGTCCTCCACTAATCGTCGGTTGAGAATGATAAGGGCGTTAAGTGACCACAAAACCCAAAGTGTTCGAGAAGACTTAAAGCCCTTCTCATTCTCAACGGGTGGTTTGTTCGATGTGTTGTTAGGACTGGATCTAACGTTAGTCTCACTCTAAGTTACGTCAATACAAAGTCAAGATACATGAATGCCCTCGTTCTAACGTTAAGAACTGAACTGAACAAAATGTCTCTAGAATATCAAATCGTTTGTTTTAGGCCATGTTTAGTGGAGTTAGAATCCGTATCCTCCCAAATCTTATCGAGCTCGTCGTCGTTTATTATAAACAAAACGGGGTTCCATTTTGAAGTGTGAATCCAAACTTCGCGGGCCGAATTATACGTGCATACGTAAACGGTAAATTGGAAAGGGCCTACGGTACCTATTATACGTTATTACACTGTACGTAATGTTTAGCTTCCCGAATTCCACCCAGGCAGGTCTAGCGCATGACGCTACTCCGCGCCACAACCTTATATTTGTGTAATTGTTCGTATTTCAATCGTAAGAGGGCGAAACACATGGAAAAATATATTCATTAGACCAGTTGGTCAATATAACGAGCTGGGAAAATATAACGTTTGCGATCCTCGAAAATAGCATCACTTGATAAGCCCTCGACCAATCACATACCAGAAACTGTCTAAGCCATCTACTCTCTAAAAAAAAATCGAGTGAAAATGTTCACTCTTAAAGGAGTGAATACAAAAAAAGAGTGGACTTAAAGTGAAATTGGTGTGAATTTTGAGTGAAAATGTTCATTTTCACACATTTTGGAGTGACCTCATGGATCACTCGAAGATTCGGGAGTGATCCCTGAGGTCATTCTAAAACGAGCGAAAATAAAAATTTTCACTCAAAATTTACTCCAATATAACTCTAAATTCACTCTGTTTTGTATTCACTCCTTTAAGAATGAATAGTGGAGGTGTCGTGGCTGAGTGGATAAGAGCGCTCGTCTGTGAACGACATGAGCGTGGTATGGTTCGTGGGTTCGAGCCCATGCCAAGCCCGACACGTTTGCCCTTCAGCAAGGCACTTTATCCACATTGCTGCTCTCCACCCAGGAGTATAAATGGGTACCCGGTAGGATGAGAAAGCTTATGTTGGTTGATGAGCATGTGCGCGCCTGTAAAAATGGCTGCGACTGGCTGGAATGCTCCCCAGGGAGTGGAGAATGAGCACTGTTAGTGCTGGTTGGAAATAATGTATCCAGTGACCGGGGTAATAATAGTCTGTAAAGCGCATTGAAACCCTGAAGTGTGTGAAATGCAATATATAAAAACCAGCTATTATTTTTATTATTATTATAATATTTTCACTCGATTCTTTTTAATGAGTAATATTACATATTATATTTTGTTACTGGAATTAATTTACACATACATTTTCTTTCTTGAATCATGTACATTGTAATCTGTATACTGTGATATGACTTAAAAGAATCTTGATTTATGTGTGCAATTTTGTTGGAAACCAAATAAATCAAACAAACAAACAAACAAATAACTGCAACGCTACTGTGTCCTGTCACCCCAGGGATGCTTCTGGTAATGATATGAGGCTAATTCAGACGGATACGTTCGTTGGCCTTGACAGTCTGAAAGTCTTGTAAGTATGAGTGTAAATTATTCATTTTTCCCCGAAGATTGTACTTGACCGCAAAACTGAATTAATGGCACAGATCCTTTCCGGTTACCAAGAAGAATCTTCTTTTTGTTTTTGTCTTTTTCGTTTCTTCTTCTTTTTCTTCTTCTTCTTCTTCTTCTTCTTCTTCTTCTTCTTCTATACCACGAATGCATTCTTTGTTTGAAGTCAATCGTTGCAGGTGTTTGAAAATATTCGTTAAATCATGTTTTCGATTGAGCGCTACAATTGCGACGACTTGCATTGTAACTTATAGGTTAGCTGTTACATTGTGCTTACTTCCTCCAAGGGAGGAGTTTATGTTTTCATTACCGTTTAGTTGTTGTTTTTTGTCCGTATGCAAAATAACTCAAAAAGTTGTAACCAGATTGAAATGAAGCTTGCAGGAAAGGTTGAAAATCATACAAGGAACAGATGACTTAATGTAGGTAGTGATCCCTAAGATTGTTTATGAATTTAATAAGCGATTCTCGATATTTTGGCAGGTAAGGTCAATGAACTCGGGAGTTCAAGCTGCGCATTTTGGCGTTTTCATACGCGCACTAAGAGCTCTGTATAGTTTCTGCTAGTATAAGAGCGAGGCGAGCCTGTTGACTGTTGATGACGTAACAATTTCATCTATATTGGGAAATCGGTCGATTTTCTACATGCATACGTATGAGTCGAAATCACTGATCCCTATGAAAGAACAAGATTATTGGTGGAAATGAGCTGATCTGCGGAGGTCTGCGCTCTCAGAGTACTTCTCTAGTTACTATCAAGAAGAGGCTACATCTACCATGTTTAAATTATAACGTTTGTACAAAATTTACACCAAAAAAAATTAATGAATGTGTTTTATGCACATACACAGAAAGAAACAGAGAGTGACAAACATAAATGTTGAATCGGGTGGGTATTAACAACACCTAAATAGATCCATGACATTTGAATGGTTGTTTTATATTGTTCAGTTGTCCCATTCCATTTTACTACTACGTGATCATTCGTGCAATTGTGGTTCCATTTATTGTGCAATCTTGGATCCATCCGATTTGCTGCATTGCACGAACGCCAAGGAAAGCTCGATACACTACGTACGTACAACGTTTATGCCTCGAATTCACGACGGTGGTACAAATGAAACCATAGTTTAAACCATGAAAAAAAAAAAAAAAAACATGGAGCGCCAAGTGTCGCACGGAATATTTCGTTACGAAATTGGTCATTTCGTCCGTTTTTAGCGAAATTGTCATTTCGTCGTGGACCAAATGTTCATTTAGTAACAAAATGTCATTTCGTTTAAAAAAAAATATAATCATTTCTTCGACGAAATGACTAATTTCGTTACGAAATATTCCATGCGACACTTGGCGCTCCATAATTTGTGTCCATGTTTTAACCATGGTTTCATTTGTACCACCTTCGTGAATTCGGGTGCACGTCACGAGACCGACACCCACGAGTCATACAGCCCACAAGTCATACAGCCCACGAGTCATACAGCCCACAAGCCATACATTTACATTTATACAGCCCACGAGTTCGACACTGAGTTAATTAAGCCCATGAGTTCGACATCAACTAAAATAGGCCCACGAGTTTCACAGCCCGAGAGACCGACACTACACATAAAAGGCTCACGAGACCGACACTCCGAAAGCAAAGAAGGCCCAAGAGACTGACAGGATGAACAGCGCCGCCTATAGACCAATTAATTGTATAGGGTGTCCAGATAATGGCATAGCGAAGGTATAAGAGCTGGAAAAGGAGAGTTGCTAGGGTATTGCCCCCCCCCCCCCTCAATTGCCCTCCCTCATACCCTGAAGGGTTCATAAGAGCTTTAATTGTGTTTGTGTATGTGAGTGTTTGTGAAAAAACTAAACAAAATTGAGTAAAAGTGCATGAAAAGTTTCAACATTACTTTCAAAAATGCCCAAACACCCTCGTTTCCCTATATGCAAGGCCCAAACCGGTACACCTACTTAGAAAAAAAAAATAAATTAAATGATGTGGACATTCAAATCAACCGACTAGAAAAAATACCCAGGTATGAAATGAAGTTCACTACAAGAAACCTATTCATAAAATGGTCAATGTTGTGGTGCACACCTGCTTTACATGATAAGGGGGAGACTAGTCATCTGCAAAGGTGTTGAAATAATTTAAAAAAAATGACAGAAAATAATGTAATCGTCAATTAAGGCAGCGTCAGGAATTTGGAAAAAAAAGATGCTTCCATGAATGTAACTTTTCTATTTCCTGAAAAATGTACTGTTTTGAAAAGAATGACTTTACAAACACAAGCTACTGAAATCGAGGTGAATTGCTGCGATAAAAAAAAAAAAAAACGTTTTCATCCGTTGAATTTCATACATCAAAGTTAAAGAGAAAATTACAAATTGAACTATAAGCAGGCAGATAGGATATCTAATAAGGCCTACTTAACTTGTGAAGCGAGAAAAAAAAGAGCGAAAAAAGTAAAAGTAAAGTCGATACTTATTATAGAAATTAGGCAAGCCTATTAAATATAGCATGATAGTATCTAAAAGTCGGTGACTCGTGGGTGTCGGTCTCGTGGGATGACCCCGTGAATTCGGGTCTTTATGTTTGCAGTGTGCACGCGATCTTCAGCATATTGACGGATAGCCCTCGCTATAAAGCGTATAATTCATAGCGCTCAGCACTCTCTCGATCTCAGATTTTGCTCATCCTCTCTTGTTTCTAAATTCATGAAACATCATATGACAAGGATCTATGTCTAGATGTTATATAAATCGAATAAATGTGGTGTTTTTGTTTTTATTGTTTTTTCTTTCAATGACTTGCAATGGACAGAATATTTCATTCGGTGACAGATGAAATTATTGATCCATTCAAGGAGGCTGAGATCATTTCATCTTTCACCTCATGAAATATTCTGTTCATTGCACTCATAAGCAACATCCATTCAACGAGTGTGCGCCGAGTTGAATGGATCATTTCATGTTTTACATCATGAAGTATTCTGTCCATAGTATACTTCTTCTGTCATCACTGTCTTCGGTGTTTGTTTGTTTGTTTGTTTGTTTGTTCGTTTGTTTGTTTGTTTGTTTATTTTTCTTATAGTAATGCGCCTGAATGGTCCAAAACCGCAATCAAAATCTTAAAAAGAAAAATAGCAGGATTACCTGATTTGGATACGTACGAATTAAGACGCTAAGCGTTTCGGTGATATAAGAGTAGGGACATATCCCTTGCCCCTGAACAAAAATAAGATAAAAACAAAAGAAATCAAATAAATCAAACAAAGTTGACATGCAACGAAAATGCTACAATAAAAGAAAGGGGAACAAAACAAGCAGCGCAAAACTATTGATATGCAGACAAGTGCACACATTTAGTACATAAAATTAAGCCAGGATATTTGTTTTATTTTACTTTTAATTGTATAGATTTCTTCATTATCATCGGACATGTGTACTCATTGTTTGCAGCATATGATATTCATAAATTACGTACGAAGTAATTTTGTCTCTATTGGGTTTACAATCTGTGACAAAATCGTATAAGCTGAATGAATTGGATAATACAGATGGGCTGCAGCTTAAAGGGATCGTATAGTTTTGGTTGAGACCTAATTTCAGGTTTCTAACATTTTTTGGTGAGATAATGACAAACTTCTTATGAAATATGAAAGAGCATGTGATTCCATGAGGAATTCAACGTTATTTTGATGAAAATTGGTATTGAAATGGCCGAGATATCCCAAACAGAGCAATTCTAATAAGTGTGGGACCCGACACTTTACTGCGATCGCTTTGTTTTACTTTGTTTTTGGATGCTTCAGTCTTTCCAAACCCGATTTTCGTCAAATAAACTTTGAATTCCTCTTAAAATGGTATGCTCTGTATTATTTCATAAGTGTTTTCTTGGTATCTCGCAAAAAAAGTTAAAAGCCTAATTCTCATCTCCACCAATACTGTACCATCCCTTTAAGCATAGCTTAACGAATTATATTTTCAAGCAATTTAACACAAATGCATTGCCCTTTAAGTCTATAACTTGCCTTTGCTTCTTTAGTTGCGCTCTCTTTAACGTGACGATATTCCTGTTGTTGCATTATTGAGAGTAACTTTCCATTTTTATTGCAACTGAATCAGAAATCTTTCCAATAGCAACATTATGGATCTTGAAATGAACGCGTTCATGGGTCTGGACGGGCTGACGAAGTTGTAAGTTTCAAGAAAACTAGTTTATTAGTCAAATATATATGTTATGTATATATATATATATATATATATATATATATATATATATATATATATATATGTTATATATATATATATATATATATATATATATATATATATATATATATATATATATATATATATATATATATATATATATATATATATATATATATATATGTATTTGAGTGTGTTTGTGTCTGTGCCTGTGTGTGTTTAACCCTGCATCACAAAACTAACAAAAAAAAATCACACGCCTTGACTTTATGTTAGGACTCAAACTAAGTGAAATGGGTCAATCTATCAATATTTTCAGTTTTTCATGTTTTACGAAAGGGCAATTTATTCTTCAACTTCAATATTCCATAGTCTGGGATCATAAAACTGATGGGGAATTGTGTTTTTAGTAGTTCTTCTAGGACACTTTTTTTGTAGAATGGTGCATTACGTTTATCTGAGAGGCCTCTTCATTTCTTAAAAACCCTTTACTCACTCTTCACTTCAAATTCTAATATCTTTTCTATAAGAATAATATTGTTGCTTTGAAAATTAGTATTCACCATGGATACAATGTTTTGATAGAGCGCACAAAATTTGAGTTTAATATGATAATCCTTTCATTGTTGTTCTTGAGTTTTTTGGTTTTGTTTTGTATTTTGTCCAATTCATTGCACAGTAGAAGGGCTTGGTAAGACATTACGGCTCTTGAATACCTCTTTGCTCAGTACATACTTTTCCAGAGTATGAGCGTTTTTTTTCCAATATCTAGATTTAGGAGAGTCCATTTGAATTGAGTTTTAATTCATTTTAGAGCTTACATTCTGTTTTTTTTTTTTCCCAGAAGGTGCTGTTGAGTAAACATTCATGCCTGGCTACTTTATCTGCATGGTTCTGTAATGCAGGGTCTTTTGAAGTATGTTAAACAATTACGTTTTGTTGTTGTCCTGAGTTCCCCACTCTTCATAACAATAAAAAAGGATAGGGATATTCCATACATGTACTCGTATCAGATATATTGCAGTCATTCATTCATACTTTTTTTTTTCGTAACGAAACCTATTGAAAAAGATTTTTTTTCTCTCTCTCTTCCATTTTCATAATTCTGGGGTTTTTTTTGGGGGGAAGGGTGAAGACTTTATTTTGATTGTAGGTATGAGCTTGATTTTGACACAACTTGCAACAAGTTTAAACTGTCTGTGTCAATACACATTCAGAGCATCTGTATTTTGTTTGGCAAGTTTCTTAAACATTTTTCCTTCTTTTTGTCAACTCTTCCTGTGCAAAAGAGATCTTTCAGGTAATGACATACAGCATATCAGGAATGATACATTTGCCGGCCTCACAGAGCTTTTAGAATTGTGAGTATCATTGAATGTGCATTCACGTCATGAGTATTAAAGAAATTGTTTTTGTTGGTTTGTTTATTTTCTTCATAGTATTTGGTAGTCTTGTTTCTTCACGTGATCATGACATAGCATAAATTTATGCCGTTCTAATGCAAACATATCTGTCAATGCATGACACCATTTTATATACATGCTGCGTGATTTTATCAAACTGCAGTACATATAGAAAGTGGATTAGATATGAAAGATGTCAAAGGTATCACATAATCATTGAAATCGCAGTGGAGATAATAGAGTTTATTACTGTCACTTGATATGTTGTTTGATATTGATCATTTGTAACATTTCACTATTACAATTATGTACGTTATCATTCGTGCATTTGTGGCTCTATTTGCCTTGCAATCTTGGAATAATGCAATTTGCTCCATTTGCCCCTAAGCCGAGAGCCCGACACTCTACATACGTAAAACGCTTACATTTGAATTGTACATGCTATCAATCATATTCAAGCGTCGGTCGTAGCTCATCGTTTCATTTTCATTTCATTTCAATTTATTTTCATATTTCTCACATATATCACAATATAAAATAAATTGATACGAAATCTATACGGAACATAATTCAAAATAGAACTTCACCGGAATGTTCAAAAGTTTGTCTTGGTATACACAAGGTCTGTATACATGCGAGTTAAACTGAGATCATAATGCGAAAAAAATATGATGGGGCCTGCGTAAAAGCAAGCTTGTATAGAGCCGCAGGTCCCGTGGTAAAATCAGATTAGGGGAAGCATAAGTACAGATATTTGTAGACCATACTATAATTGGGGGATCCGATTAAAACGAACAAGATCAAATCAAATGTTGCTATATAAAATACAGAATAAAACACTGAAAGGTCACATGTTGCAACTATAACCTACTACAAGTAAGGACATTGAGAGAACAACGACTGAGATTGTAAGGATTTAAGTGGGTGTGGAGGTATAGATGATGACGTAACAATTGGCATAAATACATAAATGGAAGGTGGGCTAAAAGAATTTTGTCGTGAATATAAAATATACACACAAGGACAATGGAGCTCAGGTGTCAAATTCCAGCGGGGTCCTAAACCATGCAGGCCGTGTGATCGTGCATCGTGCATGTTTTTAGTCCGTCCGTCTATTGCGGAGGCCAAGACCTCCAAGTTTTGTTTTTGTTTGTTCGTTTGTTTTATTATTTTTTCCGAAAACGTGGGGAAGGGTGGCAGGAGCAGAAAGGGAGTGCGATTGCGCAAGGCGTAAGTACGTGTTATAAGCTGTCGCGTCTAGCCGTGTTCACAACTCGCCGTACTTGCAAGTGCGTGTTGTCTACTTGCAAAAACGTGGGCAAAAGTTCGGGATCCGTACGTAGTAAGTACCGCCTCAGTACGGATTTTGGAGCAGGCAGACACGCCGTAGCACTTTTAGGACACGAGGAGCTTTCGCTATGTTCGGGCTACGGATTCACCCGAAGTACGGGCAACGTACGTGCCCTCTACAGCAAACGTGCGTACAACGCACTGACTCCGTGCGTCTTTTAAAATGTCCCTACCGTCACTTGCTCGACGGACGGCCCACGTAGCACGTGCTTGTTGAGCACGTGACAAGTGCGTAGTCCGTGTTTATTCGGCACTTCCCTGAGTTCAACTGTTCAATAGAGTACGCAGATCGTACCGAATAAGCACCTGTTCCCCACTTACAACGCAAGTTGTGCGCACCGATTTCTGCAATATATGTACACAAGCCGAGCCGACGGACAAGTGTCATCATTTCGTCTCCAAGATGTTGGACATTAGATATTTTTACTGTTCTACTTCACCTACCGGGCAGAAATGCCCTATAAGGATTCTGGGCTCCAAAAAGAAAAAAATATATATATTTCAAAATATGCCTGGCTGGCAGAAATGCCGCCATCTCTGAAACTGGGTGTAAAGATAGCAGACTTCACAATAACAAATCATATGCATCTGAAATAACAAACGTCTATTCTCAGCTCATCTCCAGCGCCAATGCGTTAGGCTGTTTAAACCGAAGTAATGTTATACAATGTTATTGTATAACTATATATTTACGTCCTAAGCCTATATATATTTACGTCCTAAAAATCAATCATTTCACAAATATCCCACTAGGCGATCTGGTGAATTTCATTTACCTCTTTTAAGAACGATTTTTGCTAAAAACTCACTTATTTATGTAGGCCCAAATTATTGGAATTCTTTGAATCATGACTTAAAAGATGCTCCATCCATATACTCTTTCAAGAGGAGACTGAAGTCTTTTTTATTGCAATCGTATGACTCTACAATACTGAATTAACCTTTTGGCTTTTTTTTATACTAACCTGTTTACTTTGCCCCCTACTCGAAGAGGTTTGCAATGTTGTCATCTATGCCATTTTTTACCCATAGAGTCTAGTAGATGACTCTCCGTGTGCTACCTCGGTTCATATATCCCTCTATTTTCTATTTTCTTGTCTTTCTTCAAGGCGTCAAAATTTCGCTTTCCCCAGCAACTATCTTCTGTTTCTCTCGGCATGCTTCTGCCGAAGATCGCTGTTTATGTTTATGTTGTTTCTGTTGTTCTGTTACTGTTTCTGTCTCTTGTTTGCGTTCTTGTCTGCTATTTTGTCTTCAGTTCGTCAGTCTTGTCCGCCCGTTTTGTCCTTTACAACCTTTTCTTTAGTAGTTGTCTTGCTGTCTAGTCCTGTTTTATGTTAGTTCGCGTCTATGTAAATGAATTTATTTGTTAATCTAATTTCTAGTGGGCTTCCAGACTTCTTCCACTTTGTTATCTGTTTGTATATACGACGGTTCAATTTAGGATCTTTTCGTTGATGTTCTTCTCCAGAGGGACCCACATACTACAAGCTCTGTCTTTGTAGTGGGTCCCTCCATTTTTCGCATTTAAAACAACGGTATACATGTATTTCGCTTTGATCACTTATGTTTCTTTCTTGCAATACAATGTATGATTACTTTAGGTCCTCAATTGTTATACTCTTTTTATTTCACTATGTTCTACTTACCTTATTTTCTGTTACAAAATGAAGTGAAACATATGTTTTTTGTTGAAAAATGAAATAAACTTTGAACTTGAACTTGAACTTGATGTATTAACCCTTTCTCTGTCAGTGAGTCGAATATGCGCACATTTCACATATAAATCTATGGACATGAAATAGATATGGCACACCGAATGTCAAATTGTACCATGTACACGTATGGAGAAGGCCTACCCCTAACATCTGACGGGGGAAAGAAATAATCGCACTTGCACGCACTTACAACAGGCGAGAGAGAAGGGATACCGTACGTGAGCAGCACGTGTAATTACAGCCTCCGCAAGATAAACGTGGCAGTCGCACGTGCGAGTGTCGTGCGTTGACGTACTTCCTGCTCTAGTCACTCCTTCCCCACGTTTTCAGAAAAAAAAAAAGTGAATGCCGTGGTCTCCGCCAAAAACGTACGGACTAAAAGCACGCAGGCGACTTGTGACCCGGGCTTCTATCACACGTTGCGCATGTGGTAAGTTGTACGCGCTTGTACCGTGATTACAACGTACGATGTCCATGCGACTGCCATGTTGTCGTACCAAGGACGTACTTGCACGTGTTGGTCACGTATGTTGTACAGAACACGCGTCACCCGTACTGGGGGTGAATCTGTAGCGCGACCGCAGTTCTAACGCAGTGAAAGTTCTGCTTGCACTATAAGTGCTACGTCGTGTTTGCGTTCTCCAAAATCCGAACCGAGGCGGTTCTTACGACACACGGATCCCTTATACTAGAGTCACATACGGCCGGATTTCGTACCGGGTCCATAAAAAATCAAAACCTATCGACCCGCAGAGATCCGCATTGTCCCGCATCGTAACTCGTGTCAACTCCTTATGGATTCCGGGGGTTACGGTGAAAAAAAAAAATGTTCATGTTCAAAATATTCTCACGGATTTCAATTCCGTATTGATATCCGAATTGACCCGGTTCGATTGACTCGCACCCACCTACTGAAACCCGCATCGTAAAACCGTATGGACCCTTGCCGTATACCGCATTGCCTTCATGCAACGGATGATGACAAGGTTTACATCCGGGTCGGTACGGGTCGAAGCGGGTTGACACAGGTCGATATGAGTCGAAAAGGATTCAGTTAAGAATTTATGAAGCGGATTTTTAAACGGTTCGATACGTATCAATACTGGTCTCTACGGCTCGAAGCGGGTCGATACGGTTTTAATTCCTTATGGACCAGGCACTTGCAAGTATGGTGAATTGTGACCGACGATATAATGCTGCGCCCTAGAGTATAGCGCTCAGCACTCTCTTGACCTCAGATCTCGATAGTCCCTTCTCTCTTGTTTCTAAATTTATGAAATATCTAATGACATGAATCTATTATTAGGCATCATAATACATCAAATAATGACTTCTTTTTTTTTCATTCGTGCTGTCATGCACCAACAGAACACCCGTCAGCACTGACATATCATCTGTCATACACCGACAAAATATTCTTGGATCAGCACCGAATGACTACAGCTGTTCACGCCATGTTTGCCAACTCGAACTCTCATGTCCCGAATGGACACTTTTATTCCACTCCACCCTGGTTTCACCAAGGCACATCACGGTTCTCCATCACACCTCCCCCCAACAAAAGGAAAGTTATGAATGTAACTTTTCGACTATAAACACCTTCGTTGTACGGCTTTTACTTCACCTTTCTTGCGTACTATTCAGCTTACACGATTACAAACTCAAATTGTTTTGTGTTGTTTTCTTAAAACCTCACCTAGCATACTACACTTATAATTGCTGATTTTGAGCCTTATCAGAATCAGTTAACTCCGGCATCATATTTTCCACTTTTAGAACAATATATGAAAACTTGACAACCCCCCTACAAAAGATGTAAACACGATATCAATATGTGACCCGCTACAACAAAAAGGTCCTAAAGTTGCGCACGGTCGAAGCCGTGAAAATCGAGTTTGAAGTCAGAGCATTAAAATTGGTCGAAACTTACGATTTTCTGATTTTAATATATAATTGGAGTCGAACATGTCTTCTATCATCTGTGGAAATTTGGAAGCAAAATGATCAAAGGAAAGACGAAAAAATAGCGTTTTCCTGAGCCATGTTTTTTCGCCCCTAACAACGACCAGAGTGATCTCATTGGTCAGTTTGCTGCTTGCTGGTTACCGAAGCGTGAAGCTCGCACACTGCCCAGTCGACTGGTGCGTGCGGGCGGGGTGCGCTATGCGCAGCCGCTTCTCACATCCTGGTCACTGATTGGTTGGTGAGGAGACCGCCGACGCTGATGTGCTTGAATGAACTCTTCGGGGGTTGCTAGGGCTTACCTTCTATTGTCCAGAGGTGAAAACTGACTTGCGTGTCCGTTGATCTCGATTGCGTCGAAAGGAAGACTTTTAGGGCGCTTTTCTCGAAACAATGATTTTCCAGACGTCTCGACATGCTCTCTTTTAAACATCGATATCTCCGCAGCCGATTATTTTTATAAAATATGTTATATCTATCAATCTAAAGCAGAAATATTAGGGGATTATATCATGCAATTTTCAAATAATCGACCTCGCCCGACTTTAGGATCATTTTGTTGTAGCGGGTCACATATGTCTACACTAATACACATGTGAAACTGATTTCAACGGGTGCACATACGGGTGCACATAATCCGGAAAGATTACACCACATGTAATCAATCATTTCCCCAGTCGTATCAATATTTTGACTGAGACTGTGTTTTTCTGGTAGTCTCGACTAATTATTATATCCTCACATACTTGACCAATAAACTTACATAACTTCAAACATGTATTTTTTTTTCTTGCAACACATACACTTCATCTTTAGATGTGAAAACCAATAATACACTTTCTTCATGAAATTGTGCTGACTGTTGCAAAGATATGTCTGTTTCTCCAACACAAACTTACACTGGAGTTTCACTGAATGAGGTGACTGCACGCATCTCTTGATTATAACAACATCGTATTTAAAAACTATGACACAGGTATACATCTACTCAATGAACTTGCTAATAAATTTTTCATACTAATGTCAACTCTGCGTCATAAGTTAGCTAAAACAACAACAAAATTTAACCATCGGACATTCCTTTTCGTCCCTTCACACTTATGTGTACGTATGGTCACTCGTTAAGATGTTACAATATACAATGTATGTAAAACTCCGGAAAATATCGAGATCATACTCGACACACAAATGTGACTCTGTCACTCTGTAACGAACTACATATACATACAGGTTGTTAATTTACAAAAGTGACATTATATCTTGGCTTCTTTGTGCCTCACTGTCACTCAACACTTTTTCATTTATACAAAACAACACAAATTATTTTGTTTGAACACAGATCGGTTGACATAAAACTCAAAATTTGATCAACAGTTTTCCTGTGACTGGCCGGTTGTGTTTTGCTATACTGTTTTTGCTTTAAGTCTGTAACGTATCGGTATACATACAAATCTGAATCCTTTGACTCTTTGTGGTACATTGAATGAAATCAAAATAGAAGTGTGCAACTGAAGCACAACTTTCGCTGTAATCTTACACACCACAAATAGTGTATCCTGACGCTTCCTGTAATGTTGGGTTTTCGAAATATCATACAATGCTTGGCGTGTAACACATCGTGAAATTTTTCAAATGCTGTCTCCTTATAAAGACAAATTAATAATAATAATAATAATTGCATTTATATGGCGCTTCATACTGACGTTTCTAAGCGCACTTTGCTGCTCATACAAATAGACTAGAAAACACAGTAACATTAACGAAATTAACGTTAACAGTAACAAAAGAAGAAGAAAGAAAAGAAAAGAAAAGAAAAATACATGTGATACAATGGGACAATAATTGATAACTGTGTGCGCCTCCAGAAAAAAAAAAATTACAGCTGATTAAACAGGTGAGTTTTAAAAAGAATTTTAAATGATTCGACAGATGAGGCATTCTGAATATAAAGAGGGAGTTTATTCCAAAGAGTAGGAGCAATGGAAGAGAAGGCTCGGTCACCATAACGGGTGTTTGTACGTGGGCCGTGAAGTAATTGGAGAGAGGAAGATGAACGGAGGGGTCTGGCAGAAGAGGAGGAGCGGAGAGAGACTAGGTTTTGAAGATATATGGGTGCAAGATTACGTGTGATTTTGTACGTCAGAAGTAGGATCTTGAAAGTAATACGGGAATGTACTGGAAGCCAATGGAGTGAGCGGAGAACAGGAGATATATGGTCATGTCTCCTACTAAGGGAGACTAATCTAGCGGCTGAATTTTGGATACGTTGGAGAGGGGATATGTGAGAAAGAGGGAGGCCGGCAAGGAGGGAGTTGCAGTAGTCCAGATAGGAGGAGACGAAGGCATGGACGAGCCGCTCAGCTGATGATTGATCAAGCAGACGCCTGATCTTCCCTATTTTGAAAATACCCCATGATGCAGACTTACAAATGTTTGTGATATGGTGTTTAAGAGTTAAGTGTTTGTCCAAAGTAAAGCCAAGGTCTCTAACACAGTCAGAGACCTTAATAATCCCATCCCGAGTAGTTAGATCTGGTAGAGGAACTGTGCTCCTAAACTGTGATGAGAAATGGATGAGTTCAGACTTGTCTTCATTCAGACGGAGTCTGTTGGCAGTGGACCAGGCTTTGATGTCGTTGAGACATTCTCTCAGTGAATTAACAGCAGCAATCCTATCGCCAGGTGACATAGTTATGTAAATTTGAGTGTCGTCAGCATACATAGCGTAGTTGACTCCATGATGACAATTGATGATTCTGGTGAGTGGACCTGTATAGAGGAGAAAAAGAAGGGGGCCGGCAACGGATCCTTGCGGAACTCCGCAGCTGATAGGACTAGGACGTGACCAGGTCCCATTGATTATCACCCTCTGTGTGCGATCTTGAAGATATGACTTGATCCATTGGATGGCAGTGCCTGTGATGGAATAGTCATTACTAAGTCGTTGTAGTAGCAACGTGTGGTCGAGCGTGTCAAACGCAGCTGAATAGTCAAGAAGAAGAAGAGCAGCCTCATTGCCCTTGTCGACAGCAAGAAGGAGATCGTTGAGCACTTTCAACAAGGCAGTTTCTGTTGAGTGGAGGTTGCGGTATGCTGACTGGTTTGTGGGAAGCAGATGATTACTGTCAACATAAGACATTAACTGTGTAGACACAATCCTTTCAAGAAGCTTACTCACAAATGGCAGATTGGCAATTGGTCGGTAATTGCTCAGGACATCGGGATCTAGGTTCGGTTTCTTCAACAGAGGGGAAACAAGAGATGTCTTGAAAGGTATTGGAACTATACCCGATGACAATGATGTGTTAATGATGTTTTTTAGAACCGGAAGCAGCTCATCAAGGCACTCTTTGAGCAGCCAAGTTGGAAGAGGGTCCAGACTGCAAGATTTTGGTGGAGATAGCATGATGAGACGTCGAAGCTGTTCATCAGTGACTGCTCATCAGTGACTGGAAGCTGTTCATCAGTGACTGCTCATCAGTGACTGGAAGCTGTTCATCAGTGACTGGATTAATTGTGTACTAGTACTTTCTCATACTTCCTAGCATCACTCACATTTATTGTTTTCTTTTAAAACAAACATGATTAGCATAAATACAATTTCTTCGCAGATCCTTGGGAAAGGAAGAAAACTGAACGAGAATACATAAACACATGTATTCGTGGTCATATAAACAAAAATCAACATCAGTTTCTTGTCTGTTTTGAGTTTTGTTTGAAATGTTCTGCTTGATGTAGGTTTCACTGTACATTTGAGATTGTTATCGTTCGGCAACATTATCAGCGCGTGCACATTTTCAACTCACGACAAAGCGTCTACTAATTAGTTGTCCTTTCCTGCTATGTGCACAATTCTCAGAGGGTACGGCTGGACAATCAAACTCCAACGGAAGAGACGCTGATTTTTGTACTTGAAGCGTTCTAAGAATGTCAATGGGTTATGGTCAGTGTACAGCACGATGTCTCTTCCACCGTCCAAATACGCTTCAAAATATTGCACGGCTAGAACGACACTGAGGCATTCCTTCTCCACAGTTGAATACATTTGCTGATGGCGATTCAGTGTTTTGGAGAAGAAACACACGCGTTTACTGTGTCCGTTGTCGTCCTGAAGTAGCACGGCTCCTACTCCTCGGTCACTAGCATCCGTAGCCAGCTGGAAGCTCCTCTCGAAGTTTGATGCGATGAGCACGGGATCGTTTATGAGGACGGCCTTCAGCTTCTGGAACGCATCCTGGCAGCTCGCCGACCACTGAAACGTTGTACCCTTTTTCAACAGGTCCGTCAAGGGCACCACCAAGTGATTGAAATTGGGAACGAATCTCCGGTAGAATCCGCACATTCCCAAAAAGCGCTGAAGCTCCCGTTTCGATGTCGGCTCTGGGAAGTCCACGATGGCTCGGACCTTGGCATCTCGTGGTGCGACGGTTCCTCGGCCTACCTTGTGACCTAGGTAGGTCACACAAGCTTTTCCAAACTCCCATTTAGCCAAATTCACCACGAGTCCTGCATGTGACAACCTCCGGAACAGTTGCTCCTCCCACGTATTGCTGAAAACCAACACATCGTCTATATAGACAACACAGTCATCATGACCAGCAATAACTCGATTCATCATCCGTTGATAAGTTGCGGGGGAATTTTTCATCGAAGGGCATGACACGACACTGGTATAACCCGGAGGGCGTGACAAATGCCGAGATCTCTCTTGCATCCTTGTCTAATGGCACCTGCCAATACCCTTTCATCAAATTCAATTTGCTGACATACTCAGCACTTCCTACTCGATCAATACATTCCTCAATCAAAGGAAGCGGAAACGAATCAGTCTTGGTTATGGTATTGACCTTCCTTAATCTATACATAACCGGGACGTTTCGTCTGACTTCGGGACTAGCAATACTGGGGAACTCCAGTTTGAGTTACTGGGCTCTATGATTCCATATGAAATCTATCTCTCTATCCACCTGTTCTCTCTTAGCAGGATGAATCCGATATGGATGCTGCTTTATGGGTGCATTTTCATCAACATCTACCGTATGATCAGTATCTTTTGCACAGCCCAATCTATCACTGCAAACCTCTGGAAATTCCTGGAAGATGTCGACAACATCTTGCCTCTCCGAACTAGACTGATGACTGAGCAGTAACTCTGGATTTTATAGTGCCTTTGAGTTCTCTACTAGCGGAATCATTCCTGACTTGAAACTCACACTCTGAGAATCTGGAGCATCAGGTTCAAACTCTTCTGCACATTTCCCAGCACTGTGCAGGACACTCTCACTCATAACGGCACCTATGTCTTCTACCATCACACGGCTAAATAACTCGTCAAAAGCCGGAATATGAATCAGCGGCGCAGGTCTAATGGAATGTTGTGGTTTTCGTACCACTTGTCATTCAGACACGTTCGACAAAATTCAGACACATCCTTTCTCATCTTGGGCCAGAAGAAGTGAGTTCTGAAAGTCTTCTTGACACCCATGTGTCCGGCCATTGGAATTTCATGTGCAAGACGTAGAATTTCCTTTCGATGCGGCGGAGGAACAACTATTCGACAACCGTCCAGTCCTCATCTGCGGGACGTCTGGAGGACGCCATTTCCTCATCAAAACACCAGACTTTACATGGAAACATTCTGGCACTCCCTTCCCCTCATCTACAGTCAATGCACCCTCTCTTAACTTCAACAACTCCTCATCTTCCATCTGTGCTTTGATTAAAGCTGGCTGACTGAATACACCTTCTTCCCAACTGTGTTCTCTTTCACCTTCACTGGTCACCCTTCCAAAGAATGTGTCATCAAGAGAAATTTCACTTTCAGACTCTTTTCTCTCACGCTCTGCTTCACTTGCTCGAAACCTGGTGATAGCACATGTTGGAAATACTTGTGGGAATTCATCGACCAGTTTTTCGTTTTCCTGCTCGTACACTGGGACTTCAGAAACAACCGGAAGGACACTCACTCGACCTCCTGCAAGGTTATTACCAAGTAAAAGGGAAACTCCATTCATAGGGAGAAATGGAATAATTCCCACAATCACTTCCCCTGAAATCAGTCCACTATCCAAATTCACTCGGAATAGAGGGACCGCCTGCGTTCCTCCGTTGACATCATGTATCAGTACTTTTCTACCCGTGTTAGTTTATGGGCATACTCTTCACATCTCCTACCATGAGGGACTGTGTAGCTCCAGTATCACGAAGGATGACAACCGGTACTCTAAATTCAGCAATGGTAACTGTACCCTTAGAAATGAAGTCCTTGTACTTTTCATCCACACGACCACTTGAACACCTATCTGTCATTTTTGAAACACTGCTTTTCACAACATTTGGATGACGCTGGTCATCACTTACACTTGACTTAACAAAACCATTGGTGGCTGCTTGGTTTTCTCTGTTTTCTCTGTTTCTCTTTTGTTTCTGCATCTGAACTGTTCTGTGTACGTGTGTCTGCACGGACTAAACCATGTGTCGCTTTTTGCTTTTGTTTTTCTTTTGCTTCATTTTGTTCCAGCAATCGCCTTCATTCGGACTCAATGTGACCTGTTTTCCCACAGAAAAAGCATCTCACTTCTTTGTGTTGAGGCCGTGGCGATTTCGGGCGCTCTTTTTGTGAGTCAGTCTTTACTTTATCCCTATGACTACCGTGCCACGTTTGAGTGTCAAGATTTCTCAACTGATCAAACTTCCTCTTTCCCGCAGGACTTTTTGTTTTCACCTTATGTGTCAACTCATACTGGTCAGCGGTGACTGCTGCACTGTTTACATCGTGTACTCTTCGATCTTCCAAATATTATGTTCTCAGATCTGGAGGTGTCGATTTCTTGTAGTCCTCCATCAATACTATCTCTCTCAAATTTTCATAAGTGAGATCTACCTTCATTGAACGAACCCATCGATCGAACAGAATTTCTTTTTCTCTCTGAAACTCTACGTAGGTCTGTTCCGAACCTCTCCTATATCCTCGAAACTCTTGCCTGTAGGCTTCTGGGACTAAATGATAGGCAAGAAGGACTGCTTCCTTAACTGTGTCATAGTCATTTGCCCCTTTATCCGAGAGAGCAGACACTACTGAATGTGCCTTGCATGTGAGCTTTTGTTGTACTATCATAGACCAATATTTCTTCTCCCACTCCAAATTCCTGGTCTACATCCTCTTCATCAAAACGGGGGACTGTGTTTGCCATTTTTGCGATATCGGGCGTCTTTGGTCTCGACATAGTAACATTAGGCCTATCCCCTGGGACGCTACTGGCCTGGGCCTGAGTCAACTCAATTTGACGTTGGATTAACTCTTGTTCGAGTCTCAGATTTTCTGCCTTCACTTTTTCTTTTTCTAACTCCAATCTAGCCAGTTCTAGTTGTGTGGAATCTACCCTCATCTCACTAGGTTTAGTAATAGTAGTAATACTTGGAGCAGTTTTTCTACCAGCACTCTCGATCTCATCTGTACTCTCACTCTGGTCTGTGTGTTCATATTCTACACCATCAAGATCAAGTTTCTTCACCAGAACTGCAAAGATTTCTTTCTTTTGACTACACTCTCTGATATCAGCATCTGCATGAGTTGCAACCTCAATCAACTGGGCTTTCACTAACCCTCTCAATCAACCAAGAGCGTCGTTAACGCAACTTCCCACAGTACACTCCACTGCGTACCGAACTACGAGAATAGTCTTAGCAATTCAGACCTGACAAACACTCGTATATCTCGAGGCCAATTTCCTCGTAAAGCCACATCTAACGATGCTAATGCAAATAACCAGAAGGTGGCACACTAATCTGATAGAATGACATAAAGGAAACGATAATACGTACCCTTCCTTTTCAGCAATCAAAGCTGCAACTCTGGTATTCAGCTTGCGAGAAGACCAGTGCAAGTGCGCAAAACATACTCATCGCATCGCTTCGCGAATCGCACTTCCATTCACAACCACTGCTAACGCAGCCCAATTACACATACCATCAGCGGCGTATCTAGGGAAAACGGCGCCCGGTGCAAGCGCGAAAATTGCGCCCCTAATTTCTGAAAAAGTGTTCAACCCCAACCCCATCCCGGTAGGGACTTTAAACAAAGTCACATGATATGCTTTTTCAAGCACTTTAAAGGGGTCTTTTAAGGGTGATTTAAATGTAATGAATTTTGATAAATTTTGGCGAGCGAGCGCAGCGAGCGAGCCGAAATTTTTTGGTATTTCAGCTTACAAAACATGGAATTGTCATTTTTTCCTAATCAAATCTTACAATTCTAATCAAGATATAGTGACGGCCTTATACTAGTAGATAACGATTTATATCAACAAACTGAACGAGGAATTTCAAAAGTATTCTAAATTAGTACGCGCGAGTTAGCCGAAATTTGTATATTTCCACGTCATCATCACGTTTTGTTCTTATCTCTTTTTTCTGTCTTTTTTTGATAAATTTTGGCGAGCGAGCGCAGCGAGCGAGCCGAAAATTTTTGTATTTCAGCTTACAAAACATGGAATTCTTGTCATTTTTTGCTTATTAAATCTTACAATTCTGATCAAAATATAGTGACGATTTTATAGATAACGATTTATACCAACAAACTGAGGACTTATGATACTAGTACTCTAAATTAGTACAAGCGAGTTAGCCGAAATTTGTATATTTCCACGTCGTCATAACGTTTTGTTCTTATCTCTTTTTTCTGTCTTTTTTTGATAAATTTTGGCGAGCGAGCGCAGCGAGCGAGCCGAATTTTTTTTTTATTTCAGTTCACAAAACATGGAATTATTGTCATTTTTTCCTAATCAAATCTTACAATTCCAATCAAGATATAGTGACGGCCTTATAGATAACGATTTATACCAACAAACTGCATGAGGAATTTCAAAAGTACTCTAAATTAGTACGCGCGAGTTAGTCGAAATTTGCATATTTCCGCGTCATCATTACGTTTTGTTCTTATCTTTTTTGATTTGTTTTTTTTTGCGCCCCCCCCCCCCCCCATATGTTCGAAACCATTGGCGTCCTCTCTTGATCCAATCGGCGATCGCTTCAGAACGAATGAAATTGCAGCCGCTGCTCCGTGTAACATTTTTCCTGCTTAGTATAAAATGACATGTTTGAACACAATAGACATTGTCATTTTGTGCGCGTCATCGTCACGTTTTGTTCTTATCTTCTTTTCTTTTCTTTTTTTTTGGATAAATTTTGGCGAGCGAGCACCGCGAGCGAGCCGAAAATTTTGGTATTTCAGCTTACAAAACACTGAATTCTTGTCATTTTTTGCTTATTTAATCTTACAAACCTAATCAAGATAACAGTGACGGCCTTATAGATAACGATTTATACCAACAAACTGTGGACTTGAAAAAAATACTCTTAATTGTACGAGCGAGTGAGCCGAAATTTGCATATTTCCTCGTCATCATTACGTTTTGTTCTTATCTTGCTTGATTTTGTTTTTGCGCCCGCCCCCCCCCCCCCCCTATGTTCGAAACCGTTGGCGCATTCTTTTGATCCAATTGGCGATCGCTTCAGAACGAAAGAAATTGCAGCCGCTGCTCCGTGAAACATTTTGCTTGCTAAATATAAAATGACATGTGTGAGCACAATATACATTGTCATTTTATCCGCGTCATCATCAAGTTTTGTTCTTACCTTCTTTATCTATATAAATTTTGGCGAGCGAACGCAGCGAGCGAGCCGAAAATTTTTGCATTTCAGCTGACAGAACATGGAATTCTTGTGTGAACACAATAAACATTGTCATTTTGTCCGCGTCGTCATCATGTTTTCTTTTTATCTTGTTTGATTTGGTTTTCTGCCCCCCCCCCCACCATTCTCCCTCCCCCCCCCACCATTCTCCCTCCTCCCCCCCCCCCCCCCCCACCCCCTTTCCGGGCGAGTTTTTCTTCTTCTTCTTCTTCTTCTTCTTCTTTTCTTTTTTCTTTTTTCTTCTTCTTTGTTTTTTTTTTTTCGTTCTTTTTTTCGTTTTTTGCGCCACCAAGGAGTGGCGCCCGGGGCACGTGCCCCCCTTGCCCCCCCCCCCCTAGATACGCCACTGCATACCATGCAATGTCATGCAGTAGAATACCGCTACGAACGGTACGAACGACACTGTTACGTTCCTTCGATACCATGTGTACACATCTCACATGAATGCGAACACTACACATACCTCCAACGGGCATCAATCACTACAACGATGTACCAAACACCGAAACACTGCCAAAAGACGGCTTGTTTGTATGTTCGTTTCCCGGACATGTTCCCCACATGTCACATGTCAACAGAACATCCGTCAGCACCGACATAACATCTGTCATACACCGACAAAACATTCTTGGATCAGCACCGAATGACTACAGCTGTTCACGCCATGTTTGCCAACTCGAACTCTCATGTCCCGAATGGACACTTTTATTCCACTCCACCCTGGTTTCACCAAGGCACATCACGGTTCTCCATCACACGTGCAAACGACAGAATACTTCATTCTGCGAAAGATGAAATTATTGATCATTTCAACCATTATTTCATGGTCACCTCATGAAATATTTTGTCCATTGCACTCATAAACATTCATTATTTGTATAATTCTTTGCGCCACACGCTCACACAAGGCGTGGCAAGAAATAAATGATGTACAGGGAGAGAGAGAGAGAGGGGGGGGGGGGGGCAGAGAGACACGGAGACAGACCAAACAGTAAGAACAAATGAATTAACACTCGATTTTAACTGGGGCCTACTCTCGGAAACCATGCTTCAAAGTAGGTTCCATCACATTTCTATAGCATTCATTCTCAGATTCCAACTTTCATAGATTGACAACTATGTTTTATATGTTTCAGTATTCTATGTATGCCTCCTAGCTGAATATTATGTATTATTCAATGTAGTTATACACTGTATTTGATGTATTTTGTCATCGAGAAATATGAAAAAACAAATGAAATTGATAAATTGAAATTGGAAATATTAGATATTGATGTCCAGTACTTGATATTTGAACCCTCCCCCCCCCCCCCCCCCACAAAAAAAGAAAATACAATCGGATTTCCACATTGATATCTTTCTAGAGGATTGAACAATCTGAATGTTATTTCAAGGTATGGAACTATAATCTCTTGCCTACATTTTGCAGTAAACCCCATTCGATATGGTTAAGCGGTCACAGAGAAATGTGGATCGTTGCAAAGTATATTGTTCGTCAGTTCATCCCTGCTTAGCACTTGGATGTTATGGCATTTCTTGAGATGTGAGAACTATGGACAAAACTTGGAAGGAAGGAATTCCTGACAATTTCTCTCTGACCAGTGAGGCAAATTCAATGATGTTTTCTGTCAGTGTACGTAATAAGTTATAGTTTCGTACCTTGAAATTGCAGTTTTATTGACTCACCATTTTCAAAGTTGTTATTGCAGAAAGTTGTTGTTGTTTTTTTTTTTTTTGGGGGGGGGGGGGGGGCGGGGGGTGGACATACGGTATGTCCCCAACAAAATAATAGAAGATTAATCACATACCTAGATTTTGTATTGAGTAAGAATCACGCATGTTGTAACAAATATTATTATTTTCTAACAGACTTGTGCAGCAATATTCATTTGTATTTTATGCGCTACTTTTTCTCTTTCCTTTTCTTATTTACACCAACTGCATTTGAAAATTAAGGGACCTCTCAGGAAATCGTATCACAGTTATACACACAAATGGATTTCGGGGGCTCCTAAACCTTATTCGAGTGTAAGTGCCAAAAACATATTCCATATCTTTGTGCTTGGTTTAGTTGCAACTTCATAATGTCCCTCTGTCTAGCATTGTAATTGCCACGAAATCTTTAATTCATATATACCAATTGGTAATCAATGCATTCCTCTATCGTGTCATTCATTCTACTATTATATTATTACTGCTAATATCCGCATCAAATATGCTTATATATATATATATATATATATATATATATATATATACATATACAACTGTCATAATTGATTTGACTGAAACAAATAAAAGAATATAAGGTGTTTTTTTCTCAAAGGAATGGACAACTTGCGTGACAAACCTCAAAATAATCGTGACCTATTGGACAAAGAGATCATTATTAAACAAGGGTTTAGACTAGCAAGGATTTGTTATAATGTATGTGACCGTGCACCTCAAAACGAACATAAAGTCGCACACACTGATTTTGCGTGAGGACTGAAAATAAGTGAAATGGGTCAACCTAGCCGAACGTGACTTTTTCATATTTTCTGAAAGAGCGGGTCTTCTTTTACATTATGCTAAAATTTGGTATCATAAAACGGGCAGGAAAGTGTGTTTTTTTAGCAGTTTATCTCGAACATTTTTGGTAGAATAGTGTGATTAGGTGTGTCTTTAGAATCCCTTTTTCATTTCTGAAAAACCTTGTCCAAACTCTTCACTTTCAACTGTAATAACTTTTAAAAGGATGGTGCTACTGCTTTGAAAGTTGGCATTAATTATGGACAGAATGTGTTAATAAGGCATGCTTAATTTCAGTTTAATCTGATAATCCCTTCATTGTTGTTACTCTGGTGGTTTACTTCCTGTTTTTTGTCCCATTCATCACACAGCCAGCACGGTTTGGTAAAGATTAAGCGCTTGAATAGACACTGTACTTCAGAGCCTCTTTTCTCAGTTCACACTTTTCCTGAGTTTGTGCTTTCTTTCCAATATTTAGATAGGTTAGAAGAGTCCATTTGATTTGAGTTACACATCATTTTAAAGCTTAGAGTCTGCTCTTTTAGAATATGGTCTTAACTAAAAATTCATGTCTGGCGACTTTTTGTTTGTTTTGAGGTGCAGGGTCACATATACTGAATTTTGTTTGATATAAAAGTCAAATTCTATTTGTAACCGTGCATCACAAAACAAACAAAAAGTCGCACGCACTGATTTTGTATGAGAGCGGAAAATAGGTGATATAGGTCAACCTAGCCAATCTTAACTTTTTCATATTTCTAAAACGACAAGGAAATAGGGTTATCAGCAGTTTTTCTGGAACACATTTTAGTGGAAGAGTGTGATTGGGTGTTTCTCAAAGAGTACTCTTTTCATTTCTTAAAAACCCTGTCTATGTTCATCACTTTCAACTCCAAAAGCTTTAGAAGGGATAACGCTACTGCTTTGAAAGTTGGCGTTTATCATCAACAGAATATGTTTATAAGACACGCGCAATTTCAGCTTAATCTGTTAATCCCTTAATTGTTGTTGCTCTGGTGGTTATCATCCTGTAATTTGTTCCATTTATCGCACAACTAGCGCGGCTTGGTAAAGATTAAACGCTTGAATAGACCATGTTCTTCAGAGCCTCTTTTTTCAGTTCACACTGATCAAGGGTGTGTACTTTCTTTCCAATATTTAGATTGCATTATGTATCATTTTAAGGTTTAGAGTCTGCTCTTTCATAATCTGACCTAAACTAAAAATCCATGTTTGGTGACTTTTTGTTCGTTTTGTGGTGCAGGATCACATTTGAGGAAAGTAAAAAAACGGGAAGGGATAAAAATCGATTGAAGGATACACATCGTTTAATGTACTGCATCTCTTACACAATTCTATTTAATATTTTGAATGGTATCAGTGTTGCTTATATGCGAGAATTCATCACTGTATTATGATAAATGTTATTAAAACTATTTTCTATCATATACAGAGATCTTTCGAACACTTTCATCACTGATATACACCGGGAAATGTTATCTGGATTATCAAATCTAACTTTCCTGTGAGTGCAATAACCATTTTTACCACCTTGATTTTGCTGTGGTTATTTTTTTATTATTTCATTGTTTTCTTTCTAGAGACCTTTAACAGGTTTTCTTGGGTAATGCTGCCCCGATCCCTAAAGATAGAGAGGATCAAACCTTTGACTTGACACCGAGTTTGTCCGCTATTTCAAAGTAGTCTGTGTTGTTTTCTTCAAAAGTCTCGATTATTCTGTGTCAGTCCTCATTGGTAGTGCGTCGGTACAAAGAACTGGATGAGGGTCAGCTATGTCGTTTTTTTTTCTGTTTTTTTTTTTTTTTTTTGGTGTTTAGATTGTCAGTAAATAGCTAGCAACGTCTCAGTACATTATCTTGCCTGTCAGCGTCAAGTTTTTTAAAATTAAAGGGGCCGTGAAATCCAAATGCATGTTGATTTGTGTTGATGTATGATACCCTCAACATCACTTTTGCGGTGAAATGAATATCTACAAACATTGCATGCATTTTTCACGGTTTTTTCTTCATTTTTTCTTGAGATTACTTGGGAACGCCCACAAAAAAATCTTTCAAAACCAATATTCTTGAGATGACCTCATCTGTCAAACACTGCCAAAGTACTGAGATGTTTTTTTCAAAAAAAGACATAGGAATGCACTTTCCCCTCGACTCAGCATAAGTTGCATGTTCCCTCGCCATGTCTTTTGTTCATGTTGTTAGTCACATTAATATTAAAGAAACATACTGCTGAGTCGAGAGGAAGGTGCATTCCAATGTCTTTTGTTAAACATTTAATTACTTAAGCAATGATTGACAGATGAGGTCATCTCAAGAATATTGGCTTGGAAGGATTTTTTTGTGGGCGTTAGCAAGTAATCTCAAGAAAAATAGAAGGATAATCATTAAAAATAAATGGAATGTTTCTAGATATTCGTTTTAGCGCAAAAGTGATGTTGAGGGTATCATAAATCAACACAAGTCATCATACATTTGGATTTCAGGGCCCCTTTAAACGGAAGGAATACAGAACACAGAAGTGATGATGGCGTAAGACTGTATTAATAGAAGGGGTCGGTACAATATAGTGCTAACCCACACTATAGTCATTTTGAGATAATCGCTGTTGAACCTTCGGAAAGTACATACATTGTACATTAACAAAACATCAATGTTTGCATTTTTTACCATCTTATTGGTTGAATTCAAATATGACATTTTCATGGAGGGTAGAGTGAAGGATAAGGATTATGAAAATGCATGTAACTCAATTTTGAGAAAAGCTTTGGGTAGCACTATATTGCACCGATCCCTTCACTAGTATAGTTAAATTCATGAATATGAAGATGGATCTATATCTGCCCTATCTGCTCCTGATGACGAACAGCAATACACAGATCTACTACGCAATGAAATTTAACTCTTTATGTGCCACGTTCGCACGTCCGACTCAGTCGACGGCGTGCCAACTTCGCATATTCTGCTCAACAAACAAAGCCGCCAAAACCGATCGATAAATTGCTAATCCCGCGGTATAATCAAAGCGTTTCTCGCGCTTTTGTTCCTCTCACATACGGCTTGCATTCTATGAGGTGATTGACTATCAAGCGGTGTTCCCAACTAGATTTGCGTGTACATTCTAAATTACTGTCACTATTCTATGTGCAAAAGTCATGCCTTTACAGTAATGTAGCAATTGGTTATTCAAAAGAAAAGTTGAAAATAGAATTGTTATACATTGTTTATGGAAGCAAAGTTTGGCATTCCTCTTTAACTTTGCTCACTTGTAAGTCCAGCTTAACAAAAATTTGTAGAAGTTATACAGATTGGAAAAACAGAATTCTTTCTCAAAGCATGACTACCTTCGTTTCTCAGAATAACGTGGCACACAGGGGGTTTCCACCATGGCACATAAAGAGTTAAGAATATTGATGGTTTATAACAGGGCATAAACCTCCAGGTCATCAATATATAACATCCGTAGCAGAGCTCAGATTTCCCACATTTTCCCAGATTTTACAGCAAAAGAAGGAAAATGTGTCATCTCATTTGCCAAATGAGCATTACATCACCAAACCCAAGTATTGACCTGAACTAGAGTTCCACAACCCCCTCCCCATTTTGACTGTCTACCTGACACGAACCTCACACTGTAAGTTGAGTAGGCCCCTACGGTTATTTCAAATATGTTTGCTCAGTGACAAATTTGAATGACAGAAGGAACGGATATGCTATGGGCATTCTTGACCAGTTTAAATGAGCATTGACGAAAACTGTTGTTCATTTTTTTTTTTCAATTGCGATCGCATTTCGGACGACATTGATTATTCGAAACGTCAAAGTGATTGGAAAAATTTTGTAATTGACTGAGAAATCCTGTATCAATTTGTTCTCCTATATATGCCAAAATAGCGACTTCACAAACTGCTACATTTCAAGTATTGACGCCAAAGCGTTTGAAGGCCAAAGCAAGATTTTAAGATTGTAAGTATTTGATCTGCACTTGGAAAAAAAAATCTTGAATGTATATTTACACCTTTTGTTATGCCATCACCGTAGTCAAGAGTTTATGCAATTGGTATAGCTTTAAACAAAAAATACATCTTTGAAGAAATGCATCATCCTCTTATTGTTATCTTGCACCCATCAAACAATTCTTTATAGTCCCATTGTTATAGCAGTTTTCAGTGAGCTTGTAGATGTATTGTTTTTGTTGTTGTTACATGTATTTGTAAAAATTACTAAACGGAAGACTGAATTATCAGATTTATACATATTTCATTCCCAACTAAAACTTGGGCAGAAGTAAAAGACAGGGAACCATGTTATCACCATATCGCTATTAACTCCAAATGTTCATATGCACACACACTCGCACACACACACACACACACACACACAATTAACACATACAAGATATCCACTTCGTTCCTGATTTCGCATCTTGTCATTTATATTTCAAGAATGTCATTTGAATCTCGCAGTGAACAGTTCCCGTTAAGAGCACGGATTTTGATTAATCACTTTCGATTAACTTAAGTTAATAAAAAAGATAACAACAAACAAAAACAACAACAAAAAGAAATCACGCTGCAGGTCCCAAGTAATATCATGTATACGATTAGCTTCTCGTATCGTCGTCATATGCAACCTATAGAGATCGAATAACATGTGATCATGCATATTGCCGTTGGACCTTCACTTGATATTACTTTTGTATTTGTTTCTCTTTTTCACTTCTTTACGCACAAACTGGCAACAATTATTTCACTGTTTTCTTCTTCTTCTTTTTGTCCTCAAGTGTAAGTCTGTCTTGGAAAGACTTCGATGACTTACTTATACTTAATCCTCCCCACGTAAAGGTTTGTGATCTGTTGTTTTAGGTATTAATGAAATGAAAACATTTCAATCTCTCTCTCCCTCTCTCTGTAATACCTCTCACCAATTTCTCAATGCAATGGCAGATACTTATGGAACAACGACATTTCCAATCTCGAACAAGGCACATTTAGAGCAATTGAGAGATTATGGTGGCTGTAAGTATAAATAAAAAATCAAAATTGCAGGTTGTGTTTCCTTTCGAACGGTAAAGGATGAATATATTGTATATACTATAATATGTGACCGTGCACCTCAAAACGAACATAAAGTCGCACACACTGATTTTGCGTGAGGACTGAAAATAAGTGAAAAGGGTCAACCTAACCGAACTTGACTTTTTCATATTTTCTGAAAGAGCGGGTCTTCTTTTACATTATGCTAAAATTTGGTATCATAAAACGGGCAGGAAAGTGTGGGTTTTTTTTTAGCAGTTTATCTCGAACATTTTTGGTAGAATAGTGTGATTAGGTGTGTCTTTAGAATCCCTTTTTCATTTCTGAAAAACCTTGTCCACACTCTTCACTTTCAACTCTAATAACTTTTGAAAGGATAGTGCTACTGCTTTGAAAGTTGGCGTTAATTACGAACAGAATGTGTTAATGAGGCATGCTTAATTTCAGATTAATCTGATAATCCCCTCATTGTTGTTACTCTGGTGGTTTACTTCCTTTTTTTTGTCCTATTCATCGCACAGCCAGCACGGTTTGGTAAAGATTAAGCGCTTGAATAGACACTGTACTTCAGAGCCTCTTTTCTCCATTCACACTTTTCCTGAGTTTGTGTTTTCTTTCCAATATTTAGATAGGTTAGGAGAGTCCATTTGATTTGAGTTATACATCACTTTAAAGCTTAAAGTCTGCTCTTTCAGAATATGGTCTTAACTAAAAATTCATGTCTGGCGACTTTTTGTTTGTTTTGAGGTGCAGGGTCACATATATGAAGAGCTTGCTTCCAAAAGGCGCTAAATCCATTGAAAAATGATGAATTTAGCGCCTTTTGGAAGCAAGCTCTTCATATAGATTACATGTATATAATGTATATAGGTGTGTGTGTGTGTGTGTGCTATTTTCCTTTAAATTGACATCTATGTAGAAATATTACCATTTTAGTCGCGATGCCCAAAATATGATCTTTTTAGCTCACCCGAGCCAAAATATCAAGTTAACCATTGTGATCATTCTTCGTCCGGCCTCAGACATTTATCGTCGTGCCTCTATAATATAGCGTTGTTCGTGTAGGATATAAAAAACAGAAAACAAAAAAAGAAACTATCTTCTAGAGATAGAAGTGAAAGATCTTAGGAAATTGCAATGAGGAGGTACTGTGAAGAAGTATTTGTACCCATCAAGGGTACTTTCCTTCATTCATTTTGCCGATAATACCAATGTATAATTAAATGACTGAGCTTCAACCAACCTTGAATTGTAGATGGCAAGCTTTCGTCCTCTCCTGAGGACTTTCTCAAGCCTTATGCAGTGGAGTGTTGTCTTGCTGCCGTTGCCTGTCTTTATTAATCACTGGACCATAGATTGGTGAAAGGGTATATCCCGAGTCTCTGTTGAGAGCTGGATTGACCCTTCTGATCCAAAGTGCTTCCTTTATTTTTCTTTTCAACCAGTTGCTTTCCGGTAAAACGGGCTGTGGAAATTGTGATAGAGAATCTACAAGAAGACCAAACGCTTGATGATAGAACAGGTTTAAGCCCGAATGAAATTGGTCAGCTGTTGAGTATTTGTTTTGAAAATACCTACTTCACTTACAATGGCAAGTTATATCAACAAATTCATGGAACACCCATGGGATCACCTATCTCACCGGTCGTTTGTAACTTGTATCTAGAACATCTGGAAGAAGAGATCTTTTCGAATGCCCCCCAGCCCCCTAGAATCTGGTGGAGATACGTGGATGACACTTTTGTTATCATTGTCAGAGACCATATTGACGAATTCACTAAGTACATCAATAGTATAGACCAACATATTGAATTCACTGTTGAGCAAGAAGTTCAAAGGTCACTGAATTTCCTAGACACAAAGGTCTCTGTCAACCACGACCTTTCAGTTTCTATCACTGTGTACAGGAAACCAACCCACACTGACTCCTATTTGAACTTCGACTCGGATCATCCACTCAACACAAAGGAGGGAGTTGCTAGATCTTTGTATTTGAGAGCTCGAAATGTAACCTCTGACAATGATGCACTACGGAGTGAATTCCACCATATTGACAAGGCCCTTGCAGCATGTGGATACCCAGCTTGGATGAGACAAAAAGCCAAGGACAAAACAAGAACTAAGTCACCCACAAAGGAAAGAAAGGAGGCTAGCATTAGGGTAGTCCTCCCCTTCGTAAACACCATATCCTCCCGTCTGAAAAGAGCATTCCACAACAAGGACGTTGACATTGCATTCAAGAGCTGTAATACCCTGAGAAGTAGACTAGTCCATGCTAAAGACAAAGTCCCAAGGCAAATAAGGTCAGGCATTGTATATAAGATTACTTGTGCTGATTGCCATGATTGTTACATTGGGGAAACCAGCAGAACCTTGAACGAGAGACTCAAAGAACACAAAAGGGCACTGAGACTAAACAATCCATCACACTCGGCGATAGCTGAGCACTCTTACAACACAGGACATAACATTGAATGGGATGAGGCGCGTATCATTGACTTTGAAAGCAACTGGTTGAAAAGAAAAATAAAGGAAGCATTTTGGATCAGAAGGGTCAATCCAGCTCTCAACAGAGACTCGGGATATACCCTTTCACCAATCTATGGTCCAGTGATTAATAAAGACAGGCAACGGCAGCAAGACAACACTCCACTGCATAAGGCTTGAGAAAGTCCTCAGGAGAGGACGAAAGCTTGCCCTCTACAATTCAAGGTTGGTTGAAGCTCAGTCATTTAATTATTCATCATCCCCAGCCGATGAAAGTTTTTAGTATCAATACCAATGTATTTCTTCCCAATAACGATATTGATGTCCTTGTTCAAAGAGTCAATATAGAATTGACTAGAAATGTCGCTATGCCGACTGGAATGCCTCCGCCATAATGTATGGTTCTTCGTTGTAGGCCCATAGTTTAATGTCTTAGCAATGTGTGGTGACAGTTTTACGTAATTGGCAAAGTATGACAGGTTTGTCACAAATGTGATGAATGTTCACTTTCTTCGAATTAGGTTTAATTGGTTGAATGTTTACGAGTGCAGGTATTTGGGGATTTGAGGATTTTTACTTGACTTTTGACCCTTTGATCAGTTTATGCATTGCATATGTTTCAAGGTATGGACAAAACGTGTGATTTCAGTATCAAAGTGTAAATTGTAGCAATTCAACCCGACCTCACACCCTTGGCCTTTCACTCTATGACCCTAAAATTCCCAAGAGAATCCATTTCAGGAAGAACATGAATATGTACTAAGTTTAATGGTGATACCTTGAGTCACTTTCGAGATATGGAGGAAGAAGTGAAATTTAACACTTTTATTTGACCTTTTACCTTCTGGCCTTTGACCTTTGGCAAGAAACGTCCAAGAGAATCTCTATTGGATAATACATGTATATTTTCAGTTTCAAGAAAATTCTGCAGGCATTGCTTGAAAATGAGGGAAATAAGCGAAATTTTGAGGAGTTGACCTTGACTTTTAACCCCCTGACCTTCGACCCATGACCCCTAATCCCCTGTAATAACAGTCAATCAGCATCTGCATATGTACTAATTTTTATAAAGATACTTTGAATCTACTTTGAATCATTTACGAGATATGGACAAAAAATTAAATTTTTACATTTTATGTATTTTTTTCACTTGCCACCTTTAACCTCATGACGGAAAACTGTAGAATTGTATTTAGTAATACACGTTTACCCTATGTTTCAAGAATATCTCTTCAAGCATTTCACAGACATGTGGAAAAAGTGAAATTTTGAGCAATTGACCTTGACCTTTGACCTTGAGCATGTGCGCCCAAATGTTCATAGGCATACCTTCGTCCACTCGTATATAAATAATGACAAGTTTCATTAGGATACCTCAAGCGGTTTTTTGGTGACGATCTCCGCAAAATTGATTACGGACGGAAGGAGGGATGGACGGACGGACGGACAACCCGAAAACATAATGTCTCCGGCGACACTGCGTAACGGAAGCATAAAAATAGTGACTATTATAGGTCAGAGCTAATAGGCTTTCAATGAATGTTAAAAAAAAATACATGAATTACATGGTTATCTGAATATTGTTGTTGTTGCTGCTGCTGCTGTTGCTGCTGCTGCTGTTATTGTTTTTGTTCAAAAATAATTATAGATGATTCTAATCTAGATAATCTACCATATTTCACATTTCTTGGAATTCTTGTAGTCACACTCCTCTGGAAAATGCGTATCGATTACATTTCTAAAATCATCTCGCGTAATATAGGCGTCATGCGCTGACTTAGATTTCATCCTGCTCAAAAGTCATTACTTGTACACCTCTATGATACTGCCTTGAATGCCTTAATAATGGAATGTTTGCTAGGGGGCAATATTCATCACACGCTGCTGAATATAATGCTATTGCTGCAAAAGAGGGCACTCCGTATAATTTTTATTCTCTCATTCGTTCACATACACATTTATTGTTTCCCTCAAATGAATTAAATAAAAAAGAAATCAATGAGTTGTTCATTATCTAACATAGGTTAATCTCTGTACATGTATAAGAACAGTCTACTTCCGTGTTTTTTTTTTATGCCATGTTCGACGATTTTTAGCTACAATCACACTTATTCGTACTCCAAATTACTAGAATTCCTTGAATCATGACAGATCATAAAAACTGCTTCTTCAATATGCTCCTTTAAACTCCTTTTTTTCTTTTAGAATCTTATAATCATCTTCTTTGAGTCAGCTTAGTTTAAAGACTTATTTTGTAACCCGTTTAACAATCTGCGTTGCCGCCTTTATTATTGCCTCAAAGTTTCTTTAAGACAGTTCCACATCTAAAGCATTATATTTTGTTTGCTAGACGTATTAGATGTACTTCGTATATAAGGGAGAAAAGGACTTTTCTTTTTTTTTTCTTCGTCGAACCCGCTAGTCTCGTTGCCTGTGTTGTCTGTTCCTGTCTATTTTGTGTGTTTTTTTTTTTTCGTTGTTATGCTAGTCTTGTTTCCTTTTGTCGTCAAGTCAGTCTTTTCCGCAGGAGTGGTCTTGTTGCTGTCCCAGTCTAGTTTCACGTTTGTTCGCTTGTTTGTTACCTCGTCGTTGTTTTGTGTGTATCTTTTTTTTTGTCCGTTTGTCTCGTAGTGGGCATCCATGTCTTTATCCATTTATTATTCAGAATGGTAAGTTTTACAAAATAACGTAAAATAATAAAGTTACTGAATTGCAACAACCTGCCTTTCTTTCTAGTGGAAGTACCAAGATTACGTTCTGATTACATAGAGATAACAGACACTGGTTCTTGGTTTGTTTGTTGTTGTTTTTTTTTGCAACTGAATTTAACAGGTATCTTTCAAACAACAACATATCATTCATCGAGCCAGGTGCATTCGATGGCTTAAGCAACGTTTGGTGGCTGTAAGTATCCTACATCAAGAGCGCATTACATCTCAGGTGGGCAGACAGATAGGTTGAGACTGTGACACGACATAATGCTCTGCCGGCAATTGCTCCATCGATAATTGCTCCACCGACAATTGCTTCACTCAAATTTGCTCCGGAATTTTGCGAAGCATTTGTCCTAATTTTTGGAGCAATATTGTCGGCGGAGCATATTATGTTATAGAAGCAGTCGAACGCCTTATATTCGCCTTATATCCCATTATTCTTTTCTCTCCTAAGCACAACCTATGTCAGGAATGACATCTTAAGCCCCCATCTCACAAGGAAGGCAATCATGGCCGCCATGGCGATCTGTGACGATTTAACAAATCGTGGCGCGATCGCTGTCCGTCTCAATTTCTGGCCTCCGAGGCAATTGCACTACGGTTTCTCTACGCTCAACCTGCCCTGTAGGCGATAGTGCCACGATAATGCCACGACGCTGCCACGTTTTTGCCGCTTTTTCCAAGCCGAAGAAACGCCCTGCTTTTGCGATCAAAGCGATTGTATTGCGATATTCGCACGCTTATCAAGACGTGGCTACAACAGTGATACGATCGGAGCGACAGCGAGAAAAGGAGTGAACGAGGTTTAACTTTGTTGATCTATTTGACCCATAATAGATGAAAAACGCCGAAAAAAATTCTCAATACTCAACATGTGACCCAGCATCACCCCCAACCTCCCCCCCCCCCCCCAAAAAAAGTCGCAAGACATGGATGTTTTAGTTAAGGCAGATTCTGAAAGAGCAGACATTAAGCTTAAAAATGAGGTAAAACCCAGCTGAAATGGACATTCCTAATTATGGGAAAGAAAGCACACACTCTGGAAAAGTGTGAACTGAGAAAAGAGGCGTTGAAGTACAGAATCTATTCAAGCAATCTTTACTAAGTCGTGCCAGCTGTGTGATGAATATTACACAAACACACACACACACACAAAACAGGACGTAAACCATCGGAACAAGAACAATCAAGGGATTATCACATTAAGCTGAAATTATTCTGCGTGCTTTAATATCAACCTATGTCCATGAAAATTGTAAATTTTCAAAGCAGTTGCATTAACTTTTTCAAGTTATTAGAGTTGAAAGTTAAGAATGTGCAAAGGGTTTTTCAGAAATGAAAAGGGGACTCTTTAAGACACACCTTCTCACAGTGCTTTACAAAAAAGCGCTCAATAAAAACGACTATTTCCTGTCTGTTTTATGATCCCAAACTTGAGCACAATAAAGAACAAGATTTGGTCTTTCAGAAAATATGAAAAACTCAAAACTAGCTATGGTTGACCTACTTCACTTATTTTCAGTCCTGGCACAAAATCAACGCGTGCGACTTTTTTTTTTTTTTTTTTTTGTAATGCACCGTCACATAGAGAAATGTTTGGATATGTGTAGGCCTACCTAATAGTATGTACATGTACATTGCATACATCAAGAGTTTGTTTGGAGAAAAAAAAACACAAACCGATAAGGCCATTTTTTATAGAAAATCAATTTATTTCACTGAGATTTAAGTAATGGTAGTTGCAATGTGACAATGAAATCAGCTTGTAGCAAAATGAAACATGCTGTAACTCGCATTATTTTAGTCTAAAATAAGGGTGTCAGTTGTTGCAATACCTGAGAAACGCCACCCGTCTTGTTTGCAAACACCGATAAGTCCAGTTGTAGTAAATATATAAGGCGATGTCAAGACGGTGTCAGGCAGTTTCAAGATGTTTAGCTCCTTGCTACACAGTGTTACGCATACTATTTATGTACGCACTACGACGAGATAGAATTGTACGAACTTCGCAGTAATCGCATACAGGCCGACGTGGAGATTATGTGATGATCGAAACACAGAATTTTGACACGACCGGAGAGGTTATTCACCTTTTGTCTAACGCGGAACGAAACCTAAGAGCAAGAAAGAAAATACATGAAGAGTTTGTTCGCCAAAACCGATAAGTACATTTTTTAAGATCTTGAAGTACGGTCTCTGTCATAAATTACAAAACAATACCTTTTAAATGATATATTGGTCTCTATATACATATAAAGGTAGATTTTTGAAGTTATGATCAAAAGAAGCAAACTTTTTTTTATTATTCTCTTTATTTTCTTGATTTTTAACCGCAAATACCTTCATTTGGCAAATATGGACTTATCAGTTTTTGCGAACATACTCTTCATATCGTTACTGTGGCATGATAGTTTCCGATAAATTTGAAATGTGTCTTGCTTCCTTACCATTATTTGTCCCAAATTTCAGGAGCATTGTTAAAAAGAAAATGAAGATGAGAAATCAGTGTGGTCCGCAATGATATTTCTTGATCAGTTGGTATAATATGTTGTATACGTGGCAACGCAGTTTTTTAGACATAACAAACAATAAGAATAATATCTTGGGCATTTTGTTTGAAAAACCAGGCTGTAACATTCGATCCATGATACTTTCCCCATCTAATCCAATCGCCACAGAAATCTGTCGACATGGCAGCGTAATTTCTGACACATTAAAAATGTGTCTTGCACATCTTCATCCAAGGTTCATACGCCGAGTTCTCTGTGCCAAATTTCATGGGCATTGTTCGAAAACTAAGATGGTAGCTCGATCCACAATATTTTTTGTTTTTGTTGTTGCAACTAACCGAATGACAGCCAGCCGTCACGATGGACTATCGGCAAATCGCAAATTACAATGAGGAGTACAAAATGTCACATCTTTGCTTATGTGTAGACTTCTGTAAATGTAACCGCCAACTCCCCAGGTAACCGAAGTTCATAACTGATCTTAACATTATCCGTGTGCTACGCCAATATGGTTAAAAAAGAAATCGCTTTAAAGATTTTGAAGAAAATGGCCTTATCGTCTGCTGTTAACAAACTCTTTACATGGGATATACGCCTACACTCCCTGACACAGACACACACGCACACACACACACACACACACATATATATATATATATATATATATATATATATACTGCGTATGTCCTCGTATTGTAAACAACATTACGATTAACTTCTGTATTACTTCTCTCAAAAGGATTCTCAGAAACAACAGTATAAGCGCCATTGAGGGAAATACATTCCATGGACTCGACACTCTTTTTCACTTGTAAGTATGGAAAACATTTTCATGTAGACAGAAATATTGCTTTTAGAATGCGAACGAGTCTTTTGTTCAGGTAATCAGCGTCAGAGTTATACGTGTCTCCTAGCTAACTTGTTCTTGATAATGGCAAGTACTGTCATACGCCTCAGATTCTGAATACATTTGACCGTACAGCATAACACCTTGGCACTGACTTTTAAAAAGGTGAATGGGGCACAAACAGGATGTATTTTGTGCCTAATTCGAAGTGTTGATATCAGTGTGAAGCATCTTCAAAAGAAGGTGCAGGGTCACATATGGTCTTCCTTCTTTATATTGTGGAGTGTTGCTCAGTTTCGCATTAGTCATGTCTCTTTCCATTGGCGAATAGTGCATTCATTGAAAGGGTGTATGTTACATATACAGATCTCAATTGATTCAGTTAATTGAGACTTGGCATCAAGAATACTTCGGATGAGGGTTCGACTGGAATCAAACGCTTCCAATAACAACGACTGAGTGTTTTGTTTCGTCCTTGTCTGTATGATGTATTTTTTTTTTTCAGCGATTGACAAGTTGAGTAGTTAGCCCTACAGACGAGTGTAAGGTCCAAATGGAATCTAAAGATTAGATGAATAATTGTGTCAATGGAGGGCCTGCTCTAGCCTAAGGAAAATTTTGATTTTAATGCACATTGTTAAAACGCCTTCTATATGTGACCCTGCACCTCAAGATAAACAAAAAGTCGTCAGACATGAATTTTCAGTTAAGACCATATTCTGAAAGAGCAGACTTTAAGCTTTAAAATGATGTATAACTTAAATCAAATGGACTCTCCTAACCTATCTAAATATTGGAAAGAAAGCACAAACTCAGGAAAAATGTGAAATAAGAAAAGAGGCTCTGAAGTACAGTGTCTATTCAAGCGCTTAATCTTTACCAAACCTGCTGGCTGTGCGATGAATGGGACAAAAAAACAGGAAGTAAACCATCAGAGTAACAACAATGAAGGGATTATCAGATTAAACTGAAATTAAGCATGCGTCATTAACACATTCTGTCCATAATTAATGCCAACTTTCAAAGCTGTAACAATATCTTTTCAAAAGTTATTAGAGTTAAAAGTGAAGAGTTTGGACAAGGTTTTTCAGAAATGAAAAAGAAATTCTAAAGACACACCTGATCACACTATTCTACCAAAATAGTTCGAGATAAACTGCTAAAAAAAACACACTTTCCTGCCCGTTTTATGATACCAAATTTTAGCATAGTGTAAAAGAAGACCCGCTCTTTCAGAAAATATGAAAAAGTCAAGTTCGGCTAGGTTGACCCATTTCACTTATCTTCAGTCCTCACGCAAAATCAGTGTGTGCGACTTTATGTTCGTTTTGAGGTGCACGGTCACAAATATTAATATTTGTTCGCCACGTGAAAAAGCCGTCTTGTTCGGTATGGATATTTCTCCAATTTTCCGTTGAATTTTATACAGAAAAACAAATCCCATTAACTCATAGGTGATTCTCTTAGCCATGTACATCAGCGAAATATTATTCAGTCTTTGGTAAAATTGTTGTTTATCAAGGAATTAACCACTAACGAGTGATGTTTAAACGTCTATCAGTAATCACCATAATTGCATGAACTATTTTCAATGGTAAAGAGTTATATTTTGAGTTTTAACACGGAGACACAGTAAATATTTGATTTGAACCTTTTAACTCACTTTATAAATCCTATTGCTCCATTAAAAAAATTCAAAACAGTAAAATTATTGAAGTGTGTCTGATAATTCCAGGAGCTATATAGTGTTAAAACATATCAGTGTTTGTCATTTTTGTGTGGGTGTTGCATTGTTTGTTTATTTGTTTTTATGCCTCCGCCACGAAGTGGTGCCGGAGGCATTATGTTTTCGGGTTGTCCGTCCGTCCGTCCGTACGTCCGTACGTCCGTACGTCCGTACATCCGTACGTACGTCCGTACGTACGTCCGTCCGCTTTCGTTTACGCGATAACTTGAGTAATATTTGCTGGAATTTTACCAAACTTAGTCCAAGTATGAAGTATGATGGGGCAATGATTTGATTAGATTTTGGGTGAAATCGGCTAAAGGTCAAAGGTCAAAGGTCAAGTCAAATCATGAAATTGTATCCGTTTACGCGATAACTCAAGACTGGACGGAGCAAATTTCACCAAACTTTGTTGGAGGATGATGTATGATAGGACAATTACTTGATTAGTTTTTCAGTGAAATCGGACAGAGGTCAAAGGTCAAAGATCAAGGTCAAATCCTAAAATGTATCTGTTTACGTGATAACTCAAAACTGGATGAAGCAGCTTTCACCAAACTTGGTCCAAGGATGATGTATGATGGGACAATTAGTTGAGTAGATTTTGGTTAAGGTCAAATGCTAAAAATGTTGCTATTTCCCCCATATCTATGCGATGCCCGCAGTTATTTTCTTGAAACTTAACGTAGACATGTACTACTGCGTAAAGATTCTCCAGAGAGAGTTTCATGTCATAAGGTCAAAGGTCAAAAGGTCAAAGGTTAGGTGAAAATGTTGCAATATCACTTTTCTCGCAAATGGTTCAATATATCTTCATGGAACTTGGTACATATGCATGTACTGACTTGCAGGGATTATCTAGGGAATTTAGGGGTCATGGGTCAGTAGTCAGGAGGTCAAAGGTCAAAGTCAACTCCTCAAAATCATGTTACTATTTCCCTCATATACTAGTATATATGCAATGATTGCATTATTAGTTTTTAAATTTAATATATGTACGTGTATTACTTAATGGAGATTCTCTTGGAAATTTCCAGCCAGAAGGTCAAAGGTCAAAGGTTAAGGGTCAAAGGTCAGGTTTAAATGAAAAAAAAGATATATTTTGTACTGTAATTACACTCTTTCTTCATACCTTGAAAATTATACTCAATGCATAAACTTATATAGTAAGGTCGGTCAGAAGTCAAGTAGAAATTTTCATTTCCCCAAATATGTGTACCTGCACTCTTTAACAGACAATTATAGCAAACCCAATTCGTAGAAAGTGAACATTCAAGATATTTCTGACAAACCTGTTATTTCGATATTTTGCCAGTTGTGTGAAACTGTCATCACACATTGTGAAGACATTGTACTATACACCTATTGGGAGAATCATGCATTATGGCGGAGGCATCAGTCGCCGTAGCGACATTTCTAGTTTGTTTTGTTTTTTTCCCCTTCTGCGATTGGTATTTACTTAGGGATCTTTCTTACAACAACCTTCGGATCATTAACAACCGTTCGTTTGAAGTTCTGGACGGCTTAACAGACTTGTAAGTAGATTTTAAAAAAAAGATCGATTTTATTTACAATATCAATAATTGAATCAGGATCGCGGCACCAATTATATTAACACTAAAAGATAATGAGACAATTATGATTGACTCTCATTCTTCAAAATGGTATAAACCTAAATCTGTCTATATTTCAAAACACTTTCAAATACGCACGGAATAATTAGTACAATCCTATCCATTGATATATATCCATGACACTGCAGTCATAATGAAATTTGTGAGTGCTGTTTTTCGCTGCTTTATTCTTCAACAGAGACTTAAGTCACAATGATATCATCGAAATAATGGTGGACGCATTTGCTGGTTTAGAACAGTTGGTGGCACTGTAAGTATATTGAAAACACACACTTAAGTTGGCTAGAGATGTTTACATATCTGTTGCCGTTATTGATCGATATTTCCTGAAAAAAAAAAATGATGGAACTGTCAGGAGAGAGTTTTCTTAATTTGTCTGTCCTGGAAACAAATTAATTTTGTAAGGTCGCAACTGATTTGTAAGATTTGTAAGATCGAGACTATTTTAGATCCATAATTTGCAATTCTTCTTCTTTCTTCATCAATCTTCCGAGGATCGCTGTCCGTAGTTCTAATTGGTTACCTCTTTATCACGCTATCATAGTCTTGTTTCCTGTCGTCAAGTCAGTTTTCTTTTTTTTTTTCTACAAGTAATCCTTTTGCTGTTTCTGGTCTCGTGCTATTGTTTGTTTGTTGTTGTTGTCAATTACTTGTGTGTAACTGTTTGTCCGTCTGTCTATCGGGGGGCTCCAGAGCCTTTTGTGCCGCTTAGTTGCTGTTTTCAATCAATCTTGGCATTATTTTTTTTTTTTTTATCCAACAGGGGTCCACACTCTACAAGCTCTGTCTTTTTGTTTTATAGTGGGTCCCTTTGTTTTTATCACACAATGCACACTGACAATTATTTCATTTCTGTTACTTCAGCAACAATAGCAATGTATCTGTACTGTAAGTTTTCAATTATTGTTTTCTTTGGATAAATTCACATGAACTATCTTTGTCTCTAAAGAAAGTGAGATTTATATGAAGGCTATTTATTTTAATGTCAAAAACAAAACAAAAACGAAATAAATTTGAACTAAACCAAACTGCTACCCTACATTTTTTCACAAATGTGTCGGGGGAAAAGAAACCAAGAGGGATCGAAACTCTGACATACTGCTTTTCTGGGCAGTGACATTACAACAATGCATCCCTGGTTTGCCGGCGGTGAGACGATGAGCTTGGAACAAGACATCTTAGTACCCAAGCCACGAAATTACGTTATATGTGGAAGATATCTCCGACACCGTATAACGTACAAGAATTCAACAAGATTCTGTGATCATGTGATAAGGATAGAAGAATAAGCCAAAAAAAAAAAAGGATCCAATCGCATTGATTGAAATAACTGATTAAGAGTGTCACTTTCATAATTAAACTGCTGATTTCCCCAAACTGCAGTACCTTACCCATATGATTCACTGCAAAGGTGGTGGGGCGTTCTTTTGCAGCTGGACACTAGTCTACAGTTAAACATTTTTTTTTTTAATATAATTATAATTATGCGTGTAATTCATCTTGTAATGAAAGAGAAAATTACAGGAGACTACTATTAACAAAGTTATGAGCGACGTTAGATACATGCGTGGTAGGGTATTGGTACGCCCCTCTTTTGGATTAAACCTTCAAATACTTCAACATTTCGGTAAATATATATATATATATATATATATATATATATATATATAAATTTATATATATATATATATAAATTTATATATATATATATATATATATATATATATATATAAAGGCAAAGGCCTACATAAGCTCGAGACACACACATACACACACACACACACACACACAGTTAACCCTATAAAGCCCAAGATATTTTGACGCCTGCGAGCACAAGGGTGTGTGTGGGGGTGGGGGGGGGGGCTGCACACTGTACCCCCATAACTTCTTTATTATATGATGTATCACCGTCATAATATTACTTGACACGTCGGTAGAGCAACTCATACTCTACATGACGCAACATTTGAAATTTCTCGAGGGTCACCCACTGAGGCCGTCAAAAAAACAAAATAAAAAAGATACTGACGAAATATGCTGAAATCATGTTTCTTCTAATATTTCTTTATTCAGAGTGTATAATATTATGTTGTATCTTATACCAATCATTTTTATATTTGCCACAAAGGAAATGCAAATCAACCTTCACTATGTGTTATGGTTGCAAAATTTCAGGTCAACACATGGGGGTGCTTTTCATTACAGTATGATTTGATTTTATTTGATTTTATTCATTTATTCGCTGTATTGCATCATATACAATTCCTTTTTTTAATCGGGTAAAGTCCGTAGGAGTGGCAAATGAAAATATGATAAGGGGGTACAATTAAATGTGCCCCCCTTGGTTTTATAGGGTTAAAACATACAGACAACTGGTACGAGACATGGTTAACTATATAGTATATGTGCAATCATCCCCTGAATTCATTTCACCTTACTCTGTCGTTAAAGGGTGTGTACAGTTCTGGTCGAGGTGAGGATACTATACAGTGTAGCTTTTAACGTTTTGCGAGATATACAGAAACCACTCTATAAGATGCCAAAGAGCATGCAATTCTAAGGGGTATCAAAAGTTTATTTGATGAAAATCGGTTTTGAAATGGGTGAGATATCCAAAAACAAGGTGGAACAAAGAGATCCTAACAAAAGGTCTGGCTTTTGCCTTTTATTATTATCACATTTTTTGTGGATGTCTCAGCCATTTGAAAACAAATTTTCATCAAATAAACGTTGAATCCTTCTTAAGATTATATGTACTTTCACATTTCATAAGGGGTTTCTCATTATCTCACATACGAATGTTCAAAGCATTGAATCCCCACCTCAACCTGTCCTGTTCAGTCCCTTTAAAGCACAATTCTAATATTTCGCACCTACCGTTGTAGCCGACAATCACATTGCGCGAGTTCTTCTGACGACATCAAGTCAGCACTTACTATTCCAACCGATATCTCTATTGTTGTTCCTAGGGATCTATCGCACAACAAGATTCATACCATTATCAGTGGAGTGTTCCACGATTTGACCAGCCTCTATGCTTTGTAAGTACTGTACAACAAAATTATGTTCTGAGACTTTATCCGATATTTTCGATTCATTATGGTTATAGTCAAATCGTTAAGATTGAATCATGTTAATATATCGTGGCAATAACCATGTTACTACTCACTTTTTTATCATACTTCTCAGCAAATCACTAGCAATTGTATTTTAAAGGATCGAAGGAAAAGAAAACGCCCACTACTGGGCGTACGATTCCCCCCCCCCCCCCTCCCAATTATCAATGCATGACGTTCTTTCGTGATTCTAATTCCATTTCAGTTGTTAACTTTAGTTTGATTTTCTTATTCTATTTCAAAGCTATGAACAGTGGTCATAGAGTGTAAATGACTTGATGACCATTTTTTTGTGTGTGTTAATTTCCACACAGGAACCTGTCAATGAACGCAGTCGAGCTTCTTCAGTCGCGCACTTTCTCCAGTCAGATAATGCTGAAGTACCTGTAAGAGACGATACAATAATCCGTACCATTGACAGCATCGATGCTACTGTAGATGTTACTGTTTGTTACTATCGTTAACATATATAATCATTGTCATGTAACAGATATACAGGTCTGCCCTAATGGGCAGACCAGTCATGTTTTAGAGGGTTCAACTGATTCTTTCTTTTTTATTTTTAGGTAACTTACCACGCATGTTCATTTTTTTCTGTCTTTCCAAGTTATCAATTGATAAAAGACACCTGGGAATAAAAATAATCATTTGTTATTTACTTTGCAATTACGTTCATTATTTATGTAGACAATATAATCTCGAGGTAAGTCCTTCTTTAAGATGGATGTTGCGTGTTTTCTTTCTTTTTCATCACAGAGCACTGGACAATAATCCAATTACATACATTGAACCAGATGCATTCATCAACCTCACTGAACTAGAATATATGTAAGTAGAAAAAAAGACAAATGTTCTACCACTTCTGGGTTTTTTGCTTTTTATTTTTGCAACTATTCAACGTTTGACTTTTATGGGTAAATTTGGATGGATTTGTATCCCTGCCTTGACAGTGTGTCTTAAAAAGAAACCTAAAACAAAAACAAAAACAAAAATTTTAATTTAGCCAAGACCCTTCTTCTTTCGTTTCAAGAATTCAAAAGTGAAAATCAGGAGAAAACAAATAAGAAAAAGTGCATGTACAACGTGAATTACAAAGCAATTCCGCCATAAAGTAGAATCGTGTCGTAGTATATAAGGGCGTACTCTTTGAAGTAATGCAGATGAATATTGCAATAATTGATGGTCTTTCGGGGTTTTTTCTCTCTCCTGTAAGGTTTCTAACAAATGTTAAACTGCGCGTTGTTGACAGCAACACAGTGACACCGCTTAAGTCTTTGACAGCTGTGTAAGTATGCCGCGTGTGTTTGTGTTTTGTTCTAAACGCTGGTTGGAGATCATTGAATGGAAATTGCCCCGCCCTTGAAATAATATTGGTTAATGATATTATTAACGGATAATGATAACAAAATTCATGACAATGATATTGATAACAATACAAGTAATGATAATAATTTGTGAATTTCGTGGGTGCTGAACAAGTATAAGAACACATCACTGAAGTTTAAGGAAAATCGACAATCCACTTAAAAGTTTAAAGTTTTTATTAAACCCAATTTCCGTCATCTTTATTGGGTATTAGGCTACAACAATGTGGGATGTCACAGAAGAGGAACGATTTAAAGAAGATATAAAGAGATTTCAACCAAATTTCACATACTTGAATGAAACAAACGCAAACAGAAGGAATCCCGTTTTGTTTGCTCAATTTTCCACCAATAAATAATATTCATTCTGTTCAGTTTTTCTGTTTGCGTTTGCAACATACTCAAAAAGCTGCATCACTTCGGTGATTCCTCGCATTTATCTCCAAGTTGAATTATCCTTCGGGTTTATGCAAGGTTCAAGTGTGTACATGTGTGTCACACACAAACAAACTGCTATAGCTTCTGACAATTCCAGCATTGAGAATTTAGGGTTTCTGGGACGAACACTGAAATAGGGCTTTCTATAGCTCAGTCGTTAGAGCACCGGGCTAGAAATCCGGAGGTCTCGGGTTCGTATCCCGAAGGAATCCCATTTTCTTTGCTCAATTTTCCACTAATCTTTGAAAGTACACATTCCCTCATCTTATTACTGACACATGTGAACAGTAATATTTTCCCCTGCATTCTTTAAAAAAGAAGCAACTCCAGCATTAGTGCTCTTTCATTAAGTCAGAAATACGAAAACATGTTGATTTCTCTTTATATTTTACTCAGATCATTAAAAACTGTCAAAACGTTTCTTAGAAGTCACATTCTTTCATGCATGTTTGAATCTTCCATCTTTTGTTGTGGGTTACGATTAGGAATCTTATCTAGTAATGCCTAATGGGATATATGATGCAGCGTTACAGGTTATCAAGGAGTGGGAGTGAAAGTGAAAAGCGCTGCCCCAGAATGCGTGAGTCTGTTGTTTGTTGGTTTGTATGTTTGTAGGTGCGTGTATGTGTTTGTGTTTGTGGAGTGAAGTAGGTGTTATATTTCTCTATCTACGCTGTTACCTTTATACACGTTAAGGACATGTCTGCATTTGTTTGTTAATTCGTGCATTAATATGTCAATCAATGATACAAATCAATTTTCACTATTACTCATACTAGATCGACTTCCGATACTCGCCTCTGCTGCCTTGTGGCAAATAGCACGAACTGCACTTCGACCGTCCCAACGAATCCTCTTGACACCTGCGGTAGTCTGTTTCCGAGTGTCGTATTAAGGGTGTTCGGATGGTTAATGGGATTGACCGCCCTCATTGGAAACTGCGTAGTATTGTACCTACGTCTCTTTCAAGCACAAGAAGAAAACAAGGTCCAGAATCGACTGATCGCAAGTCTTGCCCTGGCTGATTGTGTGATGGCGGTGTACATGTTGATCATAACATCAGCAGATTTGCGTTTTGCTTCAGATTATTTCCTGAATGCGCCGCTGTGGCGGAATTCAGGTCTCTGCCGTTTTGCAGGGTTTCTGGCATTTCTCTCAAGTGAGGCATCTGTGATAAGTTTGACGCTGATAACTATAGATAGGTTCGTATGTATTGTGTTCCCGTTCGGTGGTTGGAAAATTACTACCAAGTGGTGTAGAATTATGCTCTGCATCACTTGGCTTTCTGTTTTTGTGATTTCTCTTCCAACTTTGATTGATAACTCGAAAATACCGGATTTCTATGGACAGTCAGACGTGTGCATAGGCCTTCCTCTGCACTTGTCGTCTGGTGGCACAGGTGTCTTAGTCACAACCAAAGAAACTGAATGGAGTAGGGATTTTACAGTCACTTTCGAGCCACTTAGCAGGAAGAAACGTCCCCCATGGATTTACTCAATCGTTGTATTTATTTGCATGAACTTGCTGTCGTTCATCTTTATAGCAGTTTGCTATATTGTAATGTTCGTCAAAGTGAGGCGGTCGGGAAAAGAGTCCACAAACACCGCCTCTCGGTCACGTGAGATCAAAATGGCTCGCAGAATGGCGATTCTGATCGGAACTGATCTTGCCTGTTGGATGCCAATCATTTTAATGGGCATACTAAGTCAGACAGGCACAAGAGAAATACCAACATCTCTCTATGCCTGGAGTGTCATTTTTATTCTGCCTATCAATTCCTCCTTGAATCCAATGTTGTACACGTTCATGTCTTACTCTGACAAGGGCAAGAGAACACCCAGATCCAAGTAACTCCGGTATCCCCGTACGTCCTAATAACATAAAAGAGCGGAGAAAATGTAGGCCCTATAATACACTTGTCAAGCACTATCAATTCCTCTAGATGAAAACCTGCGAAATACATTATTACACGAAATTGTGCCAACATGCCTGGAAAAAGAATCTGAACAAAATAAAAGACAAAGAAAAGTTATATTTCCCACAATATGTCTAGAAAGTATCTCTTTCGACAGGTTTTACAGGATTTCCTATACCCTCATCGCAGGAAGTAAGTTAACAAACGTCAACTGTATAACTAAAAAAAAAAAATGTCAGAGATAAAGATGTCGCGATAGAACGAACTAATTCGCCAGGTCTTGCCAGATGGCCATCATATCCTTCTGAGAACTCTTTACTTCCGTAAAGACCTCCGAAAGAGCTTATACAGACGCCTCTAGACACTTCAACGTCATTTTATGCCACAACCGACAATTCTTTTGCCAATATATTTGTTTGCCCCGATCTTCTTTTTCTTCTAGACGCGCGAAAGGACGGAATGGTATAAGACATTTCCCTCAGCTTCAATTAGGTCTGATATTGTGCGTTGAATTGAATACAGTTGTAGCTACAATTGTCAACTTTCGTTCTGGTACCCTTTTGGATCAGGACCCTTTTGGCTATTGGGTCTCCATACAGCGCGCCTACTCATTGTAGTCCGTCTTTGAACCTTTATGCGGTGATCCTCGTTAAGTTCCCTTAGATTTGTTTTTAGGTGTTCCAGTTCTTTCGAGGCTGGAAACACCAGAGCCCAATTGGCCTTTTGCACTACGTTGTTAAGGGCGCGATTTAGATCATGATAATAGAGCGGATGTAGGAGTGTGATGTCGGTCAAGGAAAAAGCGACTTTGAATGCTTCTAAGGCTTAAAATATAGAATCTTGCGATACATTAGGATGAAATTCCCCGCTTGATAGCTCTCTTTTGTATTAATAGATATCGTAGTTCTCTGCTCACTGTTTCTCTGAATACGATTTTGCCTTACGAAAAGTTGAGTACTAATTTCAACAGCTACTCGTCACACAGCCTCGGCTCAGAATAACCCTACTTTACACTTACATAAAAAAAAAAATAATTTGTTTATTGAATGTTCATGGTTGGGGCAGAAATATCTGGCGAGTTTCAAGACTGTGCATACATTACAGCTTTGTTTGAAAAAAGCGCAACTGTTTTAGTGAATGAATGTGACTAGTCAGGAAAACTTGCAAGAAAATCGTATATCAGTCGCATGATCCCTTTTGGCAAGTGGAATCTGTTGGTCAGAGCTGGCATAAAAAAAGTACTTGGTAAACATCAAACCATCATAATTATTCGAAGAAAGGTCAATAGCTTTTGTACGTAACGGTGATTTTAAATACAGAAAATGTTATTTTGAAATATAATTATGTTTCAAGGCAAACTTTGTTAAAAATTATATCATCAATGTTGCTACTTCAATGAATATCAGCGCGTATAAATTTGGTGGAGCTTCTCATCATCTCGTAGGGGTGCTGAAGCGTTGAGATCTCATTTTTTTTAAGCTGCACTGAATTATATGCACGCAATATTATATGTTTGTTTGATTTTTTTCTTCTGCATTGAAATAACCTTATCTATACCGATACCAGCTAAAGTAGTGACAACAGTAACATGACAAGCTATATTGGTAATTACTCCTTAGTTGAATGTAGCCTACTTTGTGTTTCACATGAAATACCATGTGTACCAATACATGCGTTTGCAAATGGGTCAGTTTTCACAGACTTATTCAGTGAGTATTTCATTACATAATTTCATTTTACACTTTCGTCCTCATTAACAATGAGGCTAAATCGAAGCTTCAAGCAACGACAATATTTGTACAGCTGTACGTGATACTATGTTAAAGTGTTTTTATGTAGAGACAACATAAATGGGCTTATGATGTGGGAATATTGTATGCTCTTTGTTGCCACTAAATGTTAGCTATATTTTTATAGTAAGAAAATTATCTCTTTTTTTTGGCAGTAGGTTGTTATTGCTTCACCGGATGGACTTGTTATTATAATGTAAACACTGTACAGCGTATCAGCTCACACTAATACAGTATCACATTGTATCACGTAAAGAAGGTTGTATTATTGTGTATCTTGAAATAAATTTCTGTAAGATGTATTTGTGAGATAATGTAATTGATCAGTCACTATTGTTTAATCACGGATTAGTTTAATCATATTATGTCAGTTTATTTAGGTGTTATGAATAGTCATGAATAACAAAATGACAGTGTCTCTTTGAATTTTGTGACGAACCTACTTTCCATTTGCTGATATATTATTGTTGGTAGTATTTCATACGTAATATCATGTATTATACAGAAGTATGATGAAAAGTTATATACATAAATACTATAGGTACCTAATTAGATATGTGTACATATATGTTTAATTTCAGTCATTTATATGTGACCATGGATCACAAAACCAGCAAAAAATCGCACCACTTGATTTTACATTAGGACTGATTAAAAAAAAGATGAAACGGGTCAACTAAGTCAATCTTTGGTTTGTTTGTTTTTTAATTCTTAAAGAGCTATTCTTATACATTATTTTTAAGTTTGGGATCATGAAAAGAAATGAAGAGTGTGTTTTCAGCTGTTTTTTCTACATCTTTTTGTTATAATTAGTTGTGTTGCGAGCTTTGTCCCAAATGCCCCTTTTCATTTCTGTAAAAATCCGTTACAGACTGTTCACGTTCAACTCTAATAACTTTTGTAAGGATGATGCTACTGCTTTGAAAGTTGGCATTTAGTCATGGACAGAATGCATTGATATATAGAGTATGCTTAATTTCAATTAATTTGATAATCCCTTTATTGTCTTGTTAGGTTACCTTACATTCTGTTTTTGTCCCATTCATCGAAAGACCAGCACTCCTTGGTAAAGTTTAAGCTCTTGAAAAGACTCTTTCATAGCTTCTTTTCTCAGTTCACACTTTTTCCAGAGTGTGTGCTCTATTTCCAGTATTCAAATAGATAAGGGGAGTAAATAAAGTGAGTAAAGTTATACGTCATATTGAAGCTTAGAGGGTGTTTTTTTTTCAGAATCTGCCCTTAACGAAAAATTCACGTATGGCGATTTTTTTTTTTTTTTTTTTTTTGGGGGGGGGGGGGTTGTGATGCAGGGTCGTATATACAGATCAATTATAGATACACACACATAAACACACACACACACACACACACACGAGCGTGCATTACATATATATGTATATATATATATATATATATATATATATATGAAGAGTTTGTTCGCAAACACCGATAAGTCCATTTTTAAAGATTTTAAAGTACGGTGTCTGCCATAAAGTACTAAATAACACCTTTTAAATGATATATTGGTAACTACAATGAAGGTACATTCTTGAAGTTATGGTCAAAAGAAGCAAAATTTTCTTATTATTCTCTTTATTGTTCTTGACTTTTAATCGCAAATATCTCCATTTGGCAAATATAGACTTATCGGGCTTCGCAAGCAAACTCTTCATATATATATTACATAACACACACACATATATATATATATATATATATATATATATATATACTTTTTACAGCGTGTCTTTGTAAAAATTGCTTGTTTCAAATTTTGCGATTTATCTTACTTTTTCTTATTTCATTAATAAGCCTATGGTTATTCCTAGGATGTATGGGTTGAGAGATTTTCTTCATTGTTTTATTCAGAAATGAAATATTCCAAATTTCCTTTTCTACTTTTCTTACCTTAAATCCTTGTGACGAGTATTAAATCCGACCGAAAACGTTTATTTTTAATCCGTATAATTATGACATTGTGTATACCGATACCAGGTAAAAGTAGTGAAAATAGTACCTTGACTAGTTAGTAATAAGGATCGCAATTATTTTATACTTTGATGTACTGTAGTATCGTTGCCCTTTGTGGTCGATACGAAATGGTCTGTGTACCAATATGTTCAAATTTGCCTGTTTTTAAAGACATATTTGATACAATATTTCATTCTATTTTACTGTCCCATTATGTCGTCTTTAACAATGAGTTTTGACAAAGTTAAAACTAAGCGGTAATGTTAGTTGCATGATTTTATGGAATAGTTCATTATAGTGTTAAGAAATGTGAATAATGTATTTTGTTACCATTATAAATGATAGATTTAGTATTTGAGTAAGGAGTCGTACCGAGTTTTTAGTAGGCTGTTACCACTTCGCCGCATTGGATTGTTCTCAGAATGAAGAACCTGTGCAGCAGATTATTAGCGCATACATACAGTATTACATTGTATCACGTAGACGAGGTTGTTATGCATTTTGGAACGATATTTCTGTAAGATGTATTTGTAAGGTAATGTAATTGACCAAGTATCATTGCTTAATCACAGGTTAGTTTCATCATCGTATGTCAGTTTAATTACGTGTACATTTAATAAAGTCATTATTAGCAACATGGCAGTCTATCTTTGAATTTTGTGACGAACGTACTTTGCATCTGCTGATGAATTGTCGCTGAAAGTATTTTTTAAAGGGATATTATTATATAGGTTTGTCCGGTCAGTTTACTTTTTGCCATTCCAATTCATTAAAGTGCATTCAAATTCACACAGCACACGCACGCGAAAATATTTTGGGCATGAAGATTCAGAATCCGAGCGATCAATACTCATTTATGGGAATTCTATTTCATTTTCGTCAATTCAAACTCACGCTTGGACATTCAATGCCCACATGCGAGCATTGCATGTCCTACTCGTACATTCACATTCATGCGATAGTCGTCCGATAGTTCCGTTGAGCTTGTTTGGACCGTTCAATTCAATTTTCAGGCGATAATAAATTCCTCATTCGTGCAATCAATTTAATCAGGAAAATGGTGTAGACTTTTTTAAGGAGGGAGAACGGGCATATACAACAAATGAAGGCTTGCATAAAGTGTAATTATGAATGTTATAACACTGCAAAAAGTCCGGTGTTAAATATGAAACACCGAGCTGGCGTTAAATTTCCGGTGCTCATTCATGGTGTTAGATTATCAACTCCGGGTGGCATTTCAAAATTTAAAATTGTTTTTTGAATAGTTTCTTAGTTGCTGCACTTCTTGGTAATTTTGAACTTCAACAAGACGATAAAGAATTTTCTGATAAAGTATTTGATTTTTGAAAAAAAAATGAAAACACATTTACACCATAGTAACACCAGTTGGTGTGGTCCCCTATTGAAGCTGGACGGGTGTTATACCATTGAAATTAACACCATAAATATCAAATCAACACCATGCGGTGTCATTATTGAATTTACTCTAGCGCAGTGTCAAAAATATCACCAGCCACAGTGTCAAATTAACACCACGAAGTGCCAGGTGAACACCTTTTAACACCGTCACAATACATTTTCTATACCTGTGGGTGTGGTCCTCTATTGAAGTTTGATCGGTGTTAAATCTAACACCGATGTTTTTACAGTGAATGGTTCTACATTGTTCTCTGTTTATGTGATCTTTGTTTTTTCATTTCGATAAACTTTAAATTGTAAGGTCCATCGCATCCGAATACAATTGAAACACGACAATCTAATCACATCTCTTGATGATACTGCTTGCTGACAACGCCCCAAAGGATAACCACACATTGACAATGCATCAATTTAAAGACAAACTGACACACAAGGATCTCACATAATCCAGCAAAAGTGAACTAATAAGAAAGTAATTAACAACAAACAAGACGTATACAATGTTCATGTTACAATTTGTATCAGTTTTAATGTATAGTGTCAATCAACCGTCCGTATCACGCTCGTCTCTAGGCCTATACAGTGCCTGTGTGCTTGTTTGTTTGTTTGTTTGTTTGTTACCTTTTCCATCTAAAGAAGATGACTGGATATCCCATATTCTGCGGCAACAGCTGGTCTACCATGGAATCCAGTTGGAAGTAAGGTGGGACCACTTAACCTTGATAAACTCTGTGCTATTTGCGAGGAATAAAATTTAATGAAGTGGGATCTTTTACGTGCATGAGTTTTGACTCTCACACATAGACCTCCATTGTACATGTCCTATCCGAGGGACATGTGCCTGCATATTCCTTTTTGTGAAGCACCAGTTCAATATTTTTTTTTTTCAATGAGCAGGTGGATCTCTACTGCAAAAATAACCTTCATCATAAATCCCAATATGTTCAAAGCTGAATCAAAAAGACTCACGTACAAGTCCCAAACTGACTAAATTGAGGAATTTTTCTGAATTGAATGCGGTTATTGGGAACATGGTTGGTATTTACGAATTTGAACGACCAGCTTGAGATGAATTTGAATGTTCATTGCTGATCCAGTGCTGCGAGCGTGAAAAGCGTGAAACTGGATGCTCGAAATAGGAACTTGAAGGACAAAAGTATGAAATTGACCGGGAAAGCCTTTATAATTGTTATATGTATTATACATAAGTATAAAACAACACGTAAAATGTAAGTACATAATGTATTATGTACAATATGTGACCGTGCACCTCAAAACGAACATAAAGTCGCACACACTGATTTTGCGTGAGGACTGAAAATAAGTGAAATGGGTCAAACCAGCCGAACTTGACTTTTTCATATTTTCTGAAAGAGCGGGTTTTCTTTTACATTATGCTAAAATTTGGTATCATAAAACGGGCAGGAAAGTGTGTTTTTTAGCAGTTTATCTCAAAGATATTTGGTAGAATAGTGTGATTAGGTGTGTCTTTAGAATCCCTTTTCATTTCTGAAAAATTTTGCCCACGCTCTTCACTTTCAACTCTAATAACTTTTGAAAGGATAATGCTACTGCTTTGAAAGTTGGCATCAATTATGGACAGACTGTGTTAATGAGACATGCTTAATTCCACTTTGATTTGATAATCCCTTCATTGTTGTTACTCTGGTGTTTTACTTCCTGTTTTTTGTCCCATTCATCGCACAGCCAGCACGGTTTGGTAAAGATTAAGCGCTTGAATAGACACTGTACTTCAGAGCCTCTTTTCTCAGTTCACACTTTTCCTGAGTTTGTGCCCCAATATTTAGATAGGTTAGGAGAGTCCATTTGATTTGAGTTATACATCATTTTAAAGCTTAAAGTCTGCTCTTTCAGAATATGGCCTTAACTAAAAATTCATGTCTAGCGACTTTTTGTTTGTTTTGAGGTGCAGGGTCACATATAGGTATTTATAATGTTTATGCTTGTATGTAGGTCTGTATGTATGCACACACACACACACACACACACACGCACGCACATATACGTTTGTTAGTGTTTGTTTGTAAACATGTAATGATATATATATATATATATATATATATATGTATATATATATATATATATATATATATATATATATATAAGTTTTTTTTTTTTGGTGTTCCATTAATTACATAAGGCCTTTTTAAATTCCAGAAAAATTGAGTATTAAATTAAGAAATATTTTGTTATTATGATATTTGATAATATGCATATGTTAAATTCCGTTTTATTCATCTTAATTTCAACTCTTGTGATGTCTATTGAATCCCTACGAAAACACAGACAATAAGAATGGATGTTTTGTTGTTGGTTTTTTTTACATTTACTGAATTATTTTTTAATACAGGTATTAACTTTTACCACGTCAGTTACAGAAGTTGTGAATGATCACTGACGCAGCGACTTCGATAGTCTACACATTTTTCACCCTCTCTCCCCCCCCCCCCCTAAAAAGAAAAAAAAATGCTACCCACTCATCAATTATCCCATTATCAATTTTCTGGGTTTCGAAAATTCAACCAAGATGTGATATAGGCTTATTAATACGTTATTTTTTAACACATTTTTCCGAATGCATACTGAACTACACAAGGGGGAAAAAACAAGTAGTCAATGTTCATGACATCCAAGGTCACATTCTCTCTCCCGTTAGTGCATGGTAATCTACGTTAAGCTAGCACTTTAATCTTCAACAATTATTTTGTAGGCAATAACAACTCATACCTTTACAAAAAGTACAAACATCACACGCATCACGTGATTTGTTTGCTCGATCAAACCACTTTCTTTTGTTATCTTCATGTTCTTTTCACTAAGCAGTACTTCTGCAATAATTTGTCCAGTTATTTTTACAATCAGTGTCTCAGAGTTGGAACGTTATGTAAGTTTAAGAATGACATGACACCGTTAACGAATGCCCAAAATAAAGAGCTTCGTGAACATTAAATTAACGTAGCAAAATAGTATCCCCTCATACTATTGTAAAATTAATTATCATTTACAACATACAATAAATGCTGGTAAACAACAAAATTGAGAATTTTGGCGTTAGTTTTCATTTTGAAATGAAATAAGGACCATCTTGACCATAAGATCATAGTTATAAAGAGCAGAATGACACAATTTCTCAAATTTGGTATAGCAACGTAGATTTTACGAAACAGCGTGTGACTTTATATCGCTGTTATGGCTTTGGTCATTTCTTAGTCATAAAGCGTATTAACTCAAAATTTCTGTGCCAGCATTGTCTTTTAAAAAAAAAAAAAAATTAAGAGTAAACAATGAAAAAAAATGCTAAACATGTCCTTTATTGGAAATGCACTTGTTTGCGCTTGCGTATTCCAACAAAATCATTTCAAGACTTAATATATGGTACTGCAAACTCTGTAGTGTTTCGGATTTTTCCGCCGATATTTCTTGTCACACGCGCATTTGGCACCGTTGAGGGGATGAGTGCAACCTGTGTGGGAGAGAATGATATTGACAAAGTGACTTGCGCATGCAACTTTTTTAAAAAGAAATGTTAAATATATTTAAAAAAAATCAAAGTATATGACAATTTTGATACAAGCCGAGAGGCTGTCACGCTTTCACACTTCACTACATTTCATTTTTATTTCATTTCCGGCCAAAGCATATAATGTGACAATTGCATATAAACAAATTAAATACAATGTAACTATTACATTTCCAAATGAAATTTAGATACACGTCATATGTTTACATGAATCAATAAACATACTTTAACTGAAAAAATACATGGACAAAATGTGACTGAATCATAAGAAAGAAAAGGTCGGAAATGGAGGGGACTGCTAAAAAGCCAAGCTTGTAGAATGCAGTCCTCTCGTGAGTCGTGAAACTTATAGTAATAATACAACGAGACAATTTGACATAATCCTCGGGAAACAGAACATAAAACTACATTGCACTTACAGTGCAAAACATAAACTACTTTGAATTTTATGGGTAATATACTTTCAATGATATATGCATCTGTCAGTACGTTTTAATGCCGCTACATTCTTGAAAAAATAAGGGTGAACGTAAAAAAAAATCAGTGCAAAGCGTATAAGACCCCCACGCAAATGCAACCATGCAGATACGCACACACACACACACACACACACACACATGATATGTGACCCTGCACCACAATACAAGCAAAAAGTTGCCAGACATGGATTTTTAGATAAGAGCATTATTCTGAAAGAGCAAACTCCAAGCTTTAAAATGATATTAATTAAAATCAAATGGACTCTCCTAACCTATATAAATATTACATAAAGAAAGCACACACTCTGGAAAAGTATGCCCTGAGAAAAAAGGCTCTGAAGCACAGGATCTATTCAAGCGCTTAATCTTCATCAATCCGTGCTTCCTGTGCAATGAATGGGATAAAAATAGTGATATTTCCTTATATCTTTTCAATTCAATTCAATTCAATTCATTTATTTTCATTCTTCTTTTTTCTTTCTTTGAACAAAAACATAACACAAGATAAATCAGGTATTACATCATAAACAAAACATTTACCTTTGCAATAATAAATGATATCGATAAACATAAGAGCGCAAACTGGCAAAACAAAATAATACAAAGTCATGCTTTAGTTGAAAAAAAAGGAAGAAAGAATAGAGAGGTCCACTAAAAAGTAATATCCTTATATCTTACCCTTCATTGCAAAGATTTCATATGGTAGGAGTTCTTGTGATACAACTGACCTACACATATGCATCAAAGGTGATATCTTGAACATTTTTTTTAACTCACTGCTCCCAAAGGTAAACAGGTTGTTGAATATGACCTTCCTTACTTTCATAACAAAAAATATTGTTTTTGAGACCCTGCATCACAAAACAAAAACTCGCCAGACATTAATTTTTAGTTAAAAGCATATTTTGAAAGATCAGACTTTAAGCTTTAAAATGATGTATAACTCAAACCAAATGAACACTCCTAATTTATCTAAATACAGTGTACTAGAAAGAAGGCACACACTCAGGAAAAGTGTGAAATGACAAAAAGAAGCTCTGAAGTTCAATGTCTATTCAAGCGCTTAATCTTTACCAAGCCATGATGGCTGTGTGATGAATGGGCAGTAATGTGCAGTTTAATGTTTCAAGGTTAGCGTGCCTGGTCAGTGACGGGGCATTAATCTGCACATTACTTGAATATGAGACCGTTCTGAAGCAAATAATTTTCACACAACAGTAGATATATAATGTACTCTTAAATGAATCCCACAAGGATTGGAACAATCGTCCTCCAGCATTCCCACTGATTCCCACTGATCAGTTACCAGCTATCCCCTTTAAAGAGAAATTGAATGTGCCTTATCAACACATTCTGTCTTTAATTAATGCCGATTTTCAAAACAGCAGTATCATCCTTTCAAAAGTTATAGGAGTTGAAAGTGAAGAGAGTGTACAAGGTTTTTAAGAAGTGAAAAGGGGACTCTAAAGACACATTTAATCACACTATTCTACCCCCCGAAAATGAGATAAACTGCCAGCAAAACACACTTTCCTGCCACACTTTTTATGAACCCAAATTTTAGCACATTGTAGAAGAAGACTTGCTTCAAGTCAAGATCGGTTCGGCTGACCTATTTCACTTATTTTCAGTCCTGACACAAAATCAGTGTGTGCGACTTTTTGTTCGTTTTGTGATGCCTGGTTACATTTTTAATTTGTGGCCACATAAAATGCCGTAAAATTGGCAGTAGTTCTAATACAAATTATGTACAACACATACAAAAATATGGTATGATAATAATTATACAAAATGATAATCACAATCATAATTGGACGAAATCTCGATTCGGATTGTTCAAAGAAAAAGGTTGACGGGACTTTCATGAAAGCAAACTTGTTTGGCTTTAAGCCCCGAATAATTGTGACCGAGCTATTTTTTCCCCGAGTAGAACTTATATTTACATATTATATAGAGCCTACTTTGGTGTACTCTGAACTGTTCTTGCATTAGAACTATCTCACGTATGCAGCAAAGCACAAATAAAGTGACATGCACAGCTATTGAATCATTTGTTGCCTGCCGTCGAGTTCTTGCAGACCTTGATGATCATTAGAAGAAGAACTTTATCAAAAAAGGCTTATTGCATGGACATTCAGATTTATAAAACTCACGGAAGAAGCGACCCCTTTTCTCCATCTCGACATCGAGGACTTCGTTGCCTCCATCCGAGTCGCCTTCGTCCAAGTATGTTGACATGACGTCAAGCAGGGCGTCGACATCTTCCTCCGACAGATCATACGGAGTTAAGGCTGACGTGCTGAGGCAGATCACCATGACGACGGCGACAAAGAGCAATAACTGCTTCCCAAGAATCATTTTGCTTGTGGAGAGGACAAGGTGTGCTGTTTGATGTATAGTCGACCGTTACTTTTCCAAATGAAGAAGACCATGAGGAAGAAGAAGATGAGGTAAGAGACGAAAGTACAACTCAATATGTTTTAACTTTAGATTTAAAAATGTCTTATGTTTTCGTATCACATTTTCAGAGTAACGTCGTTAGAGACACCTGATCGTATCTACTTGTGTTAGATTCATGCCTCTGAATGGTAGAAATCATGCATATCTTTCAAACACTTTTTAGATTATGACTACTTGTGACTTAATATCCAGAGTGTGTGTTTACTATGAAAATAAAGTCCATGTGTGTGCATTTTTAACATTTCCGGGGTGAAATAATTATATCAAAGACAAAAATTTTAACCTTCCGAAATAAAGCATTTTACAGTTTTTTTATTAACGAGGGCTCTTGTACCTGTATTGGAGATCGTTTTTTCTTTTTGTGAAATAAAATCGTTTTATTCAGCTACAGAACCGACCAGTTTTACCCAGCAAAGATCCTTTTTGTCTCGAGATGTAGAATTAAACAAAATATTAATATCGAAAAAGGCAGTTTTCCTTTCAAATATCACAAAACAATATTCTATTTCTTCCATCTAAGTGTATCAATTTTCATATCGCAGTACTGAAAAAATGATGCAAAAATATAAAAGATTGACATGAGGAAACATAATGTAAATGGTACAAGCAGAGCCTAGAGCTAAATCATTGCATTAAATGATGATGGAGAACATCGAACAAATTTTGACAAAGACAACAGACAGAAGAAAGTGAGAAGCGACTTACATGGGTACTTCAGCTTATTTCCTTTTCTCCTCGCTTATAGTTTTGCAGATTCTTTGGCTGGAGGAGACTATACCTTCCCACTTCTGTCACCTGCCTGCAGCTCCCGAAATACTAACAGATCTTGTTCGATACGACGCGTTATAAGCTTTCCAATTATTACGCAATCACTCCGAAAAGTATAATTATATCTTAGCTTTGCAAATGTGACACTGAACCTCAAAACAAACAAAAAGACGCCACACATGAATTTTTAGTTAAGACTATATTCTAAATGAGCAGACTTAAAGCTTTAAAATGATGTATAACTCAATCAAATGGACTCTCCTAACCTATCTAAATATTGGAAAGAAAGCACAAACTCAGGAAAAGTGTGAACTGAGAAAAGAGGCCCTGACGTACACTGTCTATTCAAGTGCTTAATCTTTACCAAACCGTGCTGGCCGAGCGATGAATGGGACAAAAAAACAGGAAGTAAACCACCAGAGTAACAACAATGAAGGGATTATCAGATTAAACTGAAATTAAGCATGCCTCATTAACACATTCTGTCCATAATTAATGCCAACTTTCAAAGCAGTAGCACTATCCTTTCAAATGTTATTAGAGTTGAAAATGAAGAGTGTGGACAAGGTTTTTCAGAAGTGAAAAAGGGATTCTAAAGACACACCTAATCACACTATTCTACCAAAAATGTTCGAGATAAACTGCTAAAAATCACACTGTCCTGCCCGTTTTATGATACCAAATTTTAGCATAATGTAAAAGAAGACCCGCTCTTTCAGAAAATATGAAAAAGTCAAGTTCGACTAGGTTGACCAATTTCACTTATTTTCAGTCCTCACGCAAAATCAGTGTGTGCGACTTTATGTTCGTTTTGAGGTGCACGGTCACAAATTATGTCGAATTACGCAATACTATCAGCATGCCCAATCTTTTCATGATATGAAACTTAATTTGTATGCAGTGTACGTTCTCAAGGGAATTTCCATGTTAATAGTCGTCAAGATGCCATCTGCCTTTACATTGAAGTTTTCTCGGCTTTGATTTAGTTGGTGGAGATTTTTTTTTTCCCCACCTTTGATGGGTTCTGCTGAGGTGTCAGATTTACTCCGACTACGCCAAGCACAATCAACTTTCCGGTCATTCTCTAGCTTTTAAAGGGATTGTACAGTTTTGGTTGAGATTTAACTTCAGGTTTCCAACATTTTTGGGTGAGATAATGAGAATCCTCTTATGAAATGTGAAAGAGCATGTAATTCCAACAGGAATTCAACGTTTATTTGATAAAATTGAGTTTGAAATGGCCGAGATACTCAAAGTAAAGTAATCCTAATAAATGGTGGGACCCACCTTTTATTGATATGATCGCTTTATTTTATTTTGTTTTTGGATGTCTCAGGCGTTCCAAAGCCGATTTTCGTCAAACAAATTTTGAATTCGTCTTGAAATGGTATGTTCTGTACTATTTCATAAGTGGTTTCTTGGTGTCTCACAAAAAGTTAAAACCCTATCCCTCGCCTCCTCCAATGTTGTACCACCCCTTTAAACTGTAATATCATTATCAATGGTGTTACACGGTAAGCGCCAAACTGGGAAAGGGAGGGGTAAGTGGTGATCCAACCCATAATCTCCCTCGCCCTCTTTTAAAGTTTGATTACAGGGCATGTGCATCATTCATAGGCTATAACTCTCATATTAGTACAACTCTCCTTTAAAAACTTCAGGTCAATAGGCCACTGAGTGTCAATTGTTCGACTGATATGTATTCTCTAAAAAAATTCGAGTGAATAATTCACTCCGCGGAAGGAGTGAATAAAATTTCACTCAATTAAGAGTGACTTTCACTCCTTGTCGAGTGAATTTCACTCTTGTAACGAGTGAAATTTGTGTGAAACTCATTCGCCGAGTGAATTCCGAGTGAAAATTAAGCCGAGTGAATTCCGAGTGAATACATAATTAAACGCATTTGGCTAGGCCAATAGAAATTGAGAATTCCCCTGTCATGTGTTTACTCTAAGCCAATCACCAGCAGCAATTTCCTCTGGCTTGGGCGCGGGCAGGTTTACCTGAAGAGCGACGCGTCACCTGTGCGTGGACTGTGTGCAATAATTGCGTGCTGTGTGCTAGCTGTGCGTGTATTATGCATAGGATCACAGATTTACGTGCGTGTAAGTGCAATCGTGAGAATCAGAGCCTGGATGTCGTGATAGACGGGAGAAAATGTCTGTCTTCAAATTGAGTGGGGCGGAGATATTATTCACATTTTTGAAGGTAAGCAAACCATAGATCGATCTAATTATACCTCTCCGTTAATGACCATAAGTAAGTTACCTTTAGGGTTCTATACGAATAACCCCGGGCCCGTACTGGCGCTCCTTCGAACAATTAATGTACAATGGTTTGTACACAGTTAGCTATATGGGGCTGGTCATACCATAGAACACCTTACGAACAGCTAGAATCCGAGGCCGAAACTCAGCTGATGGTACACGCAAGGTGTTGGGATCTAATAATACGTTGAGTCTTTAGATAACACTTTAATTGTACACGTTGGGATCTAGGGCTTGAACTATTCAAAAAAAAAAAAAAAAATGATTGATGAATGAAACGTTGGTCGTTAGTCATTGAATTGACATTCGTAAGCATATCATCACACAGAGATTCCTGTACGGTGCTATATGTGGTCGAGTGTAGCGCTAGAGATCGAACTTATACTATAGGGTCCTAACTGTTACTAAGCTGTGCTAATTAAAGCAATACATTAGAAGCGCCTAGCGCCAGACACGTACTCTACATTGCTATTGTTGAGTTGACAGCCGAATCACTGACACTGGTCTGTGTTGCCAGATGAGATGGTGATCTCGATCAGTACGGTAATAAAGAATGGTGAAATTTGGTGATTTATGATTATTACACTGTATGTAGTAAAAAGGACTTTTATTTGCCGCTACATTTGAGCATCCAAACAGCTGGGAGAATACCACGTACACTAGCTCCCACGTCATGTGTCGTGATCATCTACTACTGTACTAGGTAAGAAGTATGATGCGTGTACTGTTCGTGTTAAGTGTTGGTCCACTGTGACATCACACTTCTAGCTGAAGATCGCGTGCTCACACGTCATCATGGAGATCGATCCCCTTGTAGCAGACGATGACTGGCACTTTTTTCAACATTGTTTTTTATGAAAGTTACAGGTGACCTTAGGTATTGAAATTTGGCAGAGATCATCTTTGGGTCTTTAATTCTAACATTGAATATGCTGATGTACGGTAGCTAAAAAAGTAATTAGGCCTACTAGCCTTTGTATTGGTGCTCACTTAGTATTTGTGTGGACAAAACAACTGCATATTGTCTTGTGGAAATGAGTTCTAAATCCATTTCTGAACCTTGTGTTTTCACACTTTCCTCCAGATAAGGACGTAGACATGACAGCTCTTCGGGAGTGATGGTGATTTAAAGGAACTCGGTGTAGGGGTCATCATTTGGAGAACAAAGACAGATATTGAGAGCTGTACAGTCTCTGTCACACGAAGAGGGTGCAGATCACCAGATTGCAAAGTACCAGATGTGGTCATACAACGACTAGCCATTGAATTCAGGGTTGACGAATGCTGGAAACACCGGGCCAACATCAGCGAAGGAGCCTCTGAGATATTGACTTCCATTGCGTTAAACCCTGCTGTAAGCTATTCTGTTGTTTTCCACAATGATTAATGAAGGGAGACTAGTTTGAAATTGATTTATATTTATTTTACATTCTAGAGTCTTAGTAATTACATAAGAGGCTACATTAAGAGACTGAATGCTTGGTTGGTTTTATTTTGTTTGAAGAAATGATTTTCAAGATACTTCATGGAGCAGTTTTGGAGCTGTCCTTCCCTCTGACAATGAATGTCTTGACAGGTTAGTACTTGTATTTAAGAAAAATGTGTACCGTGTACTTGCCGTATCGACAGAAGTGAAAACCATGTTATGGTCAGTCTTGTGTTGTGTAAGTAGAGCTGTTGCTTATGTCAAATATGTATGTTAAATGATTTTGCTCCTCAAGTTTATAATGTAAACTGGAGGAACCTACTATCCTCATGCCATTTGTATTATTCATAAAACCATTACATTTTACTTATTTGCCCAGGAATTCAACACACACATCACTTCAAGGGGGAAGAGATACTTCAAAAGCTGAGGGAAGGAGTTCTGACTGTTCCGAGGAGACATCTGCACATCCAGATCATTGCAGCATATTTGTTGTTGAAAATGGAAGCTGAAAACTGTACAGCGTAAGTTCAATTAGTTAAAATATTATTATTATTCATATGTTATTATTATAATTTGAAAATTGGTCTGGAATACCAGTTTCCCATTGTCATGTCTTGTACTACAATGTAGATTTTCATCCAATATATAACCATGTAATTTGCCTGTTCATTTGTTTCTTTTTTTTTGTTTTTTGGTCTTCTCAAGTATAGAGAAAAGCAGACTAAAATTTGCCCCCCCCCCCAAAAAAAAAAAGGAAAGAAAATAGACGGGACCGGTAAGTATAACATTGCTAATGAAGTGATGGTTATAGATTTAAAAATAAAGACTGGTATACTTGTATGAAACATGTAAACAGAGTGTACGTACAAGACTCCACGCTGACTTATTTTCGTGGTAGCCCCATCGGGCCACATGTATATTGATTTGATAATAGTCCTAATACTTATGATTTAATCATCACAATGATTGATAGAAAAGTGGGAGTTGATGTGCCATGAAGTTCAATGGATAATCACATCTTGTATGAATTTTTCTACTAACTGTGCACATTCACACTTAACCTATCTGCATGAAATTGTCATATGTGACCCTGCACCTCAAAACAAACAAAACGTCGCCAGACATGAATTTTTAGTTAAGACCATATTCTGAAAGAGCAGACTTTAAGCTTTAAAATGATGTATAACTCAAATCAAATGGACTCTCCTAACCTATCTAAATATTAGAAAGAAAGCACAAACTCAGGAAAAGTGTAAACTGAGAAAAGAGGCTCTGAAGTACAGTGTCTATTCAAGCGCTTAATCTTTACCAAACCGTGCTGGCTGTGCGATGAATGGGACAAAAAAACAGGAAGTAAACCACCAGAGTAACAACAATGAAGGGATTATCAGATTAAACAGAAATTAAGCATGCCTCATTAACACATTCTGTCCATAATTAATGCCAACTTTCAAAGCAGTAGCGCTATCTTATCAAAAGTTATTAGAATTGAAAGTGAAGAGTGTGGACACGGTTTTTCAGAAATGAAAAAGGGGTTCTAAAGACACACCTAATCACACTATTCTACCAAAAATGTTCGAGATACACTGCTAAAAAAACACACTTTCCTGCCTGTTTTATGATACCAAATTTTAGCATAACGTAAAAGAAGACCCGCTCTTTCAGAAAATATGAAAAAGTCAAGTTCGGCTAGGTTAAGCCATTTCACTTATTTTCAGTCCTCACGCAAAATCAGTGTGTGCGACTCTATGTTCGTTTTGAGGTGCACGGTCACATATGTATTAACTGATATCTGGCTGAAGTAGCAATAAATGTACTTGAAACAGTGGTACTGAATAGCAGTAGGAATTAATGCCAAGAAAAAAAAAACGTAAAAATAGTTCAGCCCCTTAAAAGATTAAAATGAGGGCCAAATTTTTGATGTTTGTGTCGTAGAATATGATTAACATTTTTCTTGCTTTCTTTTTAAATTCAGATACCAAGTAGTGAGCAAAGGATGTTGTAGCCAAGGCAGTTGCGATGCAGTACCCCACTTTGTGAGACACCACACAAGGTGCAAAGGGACATGTAAGTTTATACTCGTAAGTTATGTGATCTACAACCTTTTTTTAGCCCTCTTTAGCAGAAAGATTAAGTGACATACATGGTATCTTATTCATCTAGCTTGCAAAAACTTCAACATTTTCAACTTTTCTCAGGAGCTAGTGGACAGAATTAAGAAACCAACCGAGGAGTTGATCATCCTTGTTTAGTTAGGGGGCAAGGACCCAAAGTTTTTCAGATTATGGGCATGACCCCCCACCCCCCCCCCAAAAAAAAAAAATAAATAAATAAATAAATAAATAAAAAAAAATAAAAAAATGGCCTTTACAGGGAAATTGCATCTATTTCTTAATTAACTCATTGTGCAAATATACAGGCAATGTGGGGATTGTGATGTACCTCCTCATAGATGTCTAATAAAGTTGTGTGCAGATTGGCCTGATTCCATGACTTAGGTTCGATGAACGTTAACTTCAACGTAACGTAATGTAACTTAAGTTCCAACATGCCAGTTGCGCCGTTCATTTATAATAAACCTATTTTCGTTTTCTTCCATAAGAATGCCACTACATGTATTTCTACTGCTATCAGATCTTCATCAGTTATAGTCAACTCTGTGCCAAAGTCAAATTTGTTGAGACTCAAGAAAAAGCTTTGACTTACAATGCATTCTTATATTTCAGGAGTATACCTGTATGGCAAGGATCATGGATTCATCGGGTATCGTTTGAAGACCTTGAGGAGCTATGACACCACAAATCACCTCAGGCAGAGAGAGAAAGAGAGAGTAGTTGCAGCTCCCACCAAGCCCCTGACCGAGCACCATTCCAACGTTAGATTAGAAGCCCAATGAGAAGAGACAGCTACCATCGGTGTATAGGTCTAAATACCCTTGCTTTTTCCTCTTTTGAGATACAGCATATGCTCCTCTGACGTTGGAACTTACATTCTTGTTGAAGAGTCAGCCTCATCAGGCTCAGCGGTAGTTTAGCATGAAGCTGTTACCAGGATGTACTGAAGCACTTCAACATTAAAGTAGAACAGGGCTCGCCGATGAAAAGAGTTTGTTGCATAGAATGTGTGATTGTTAATGCTTTAAATTGTTGATTGTTGTATATACCAGTAACTGAAAATAGCTTTGACTTATATAGTCAAAAAAATCTCCTCTTCATGGCCACATGTTAATCAATACATTCATCTGTGAGGTGTTCCAAGCATATCAAAGAATGTTTGGCCACACACAGCTTGGCATTCCGCATGATACGAATCTGGCTGCGCTCATGATTAAGCACCCCCTTCTCTCCAGGCAATTCTGACTTGCTTTAATAAAACCTTTTGATGGTCTAATATTCAAGAGAGAAAACTGTTGACAGACACTCATATGTATTTTTTTTTCTTTCCCTCATTTCTTTTCTTTTTTTTTTGGGGGGGGGGGGGGTGGGGGAATGCTACATATAGCAGCTAAATAGAAGAATCTTCCAATGGTCATCCATGCTCTTGGGATGAAGATCATGTCTCCATGTTGTGAATAAGTTACCACATACCTTTGTCACCCCTTTGATTAGCATTGATGCAGTACAATATGTGACCCGCTACAACAAAATGATCCTAAAGTCGGGCAAGGTCGATTATTTGAAAATTGCATGACACAATTCCCTAATCTTTCTGCTTTAAATTGATATATAACATGTCTTATAAAAATAATCGGCTGCGGAGATATCGATGTTTAAAAGAGAGCATGTCAAAACGTCTGGGAAATCATTGTTTCGAGAAAAGCGCCCTAAAAGTTCTCCTTGCGACGCAATCACAATCAAGAGACACGCAAGTCAGTATTCACCTCCGGACAATAGAAGTTAAGCCCTAGCAACCCCCGAAATGCTCATTCAAACACAGCGTCGGCGGTCTCCTCACCGACCAATCAGTGACCAGGATGTCAGGAGAAGCGGCTAGGCATAGCGCAACCCGCACGCACGCACCAGTCGACTGGGCAGTGTGCGAGCTTCACGCTTCGGTTAGCGGCAAGCAGCAAACTGACCAATGAGATCACTCTGGTCGTCGTTAGGGGCGGAGCCTATGTGTGGCGCTCAATCCAAATGTTCGAACCAGTTTCTGCTTCGTTGAAACGCCAAAAAAACATGGCCCAGAAAAACGCTATTTTTTGGTCTTTCCTTTCATCATTTTACTTCAAAATTTCGACAGATGATAGAAGACATGTCAGACTCTAATAATATGTCAAATTCAGAAAATCGTAAGTTTTGAACAATTTTGATGCTCTAACTTCAAACTCTATTTTCACGGCTTCGACCGTGCGCGACTTTAGGACCATTTTGTTGAAGCGGGTCACATATGCATGTGCTCAAATTTATTGCATCCATCTTCTTTGGAGTAGGGGGAAAATCTTTAAAAAAAATAAAACAAAATTGATGGGAATCATTGATCCCTAGGGTTACGGGACCCAGAGTTATTTTGTACATGTTCACCTTTATGTAATTGATGTACTGTACTTTGAAAAACTTGTGGGTAGAAGCTCAATTGGTTCAACTTCTTTCTCCACAAAACATCTGCAGCCCATCATTGATAAATCCACGGCATTAGAGTAGATGGAGTTAAATAGATTAGTTCACTAATGTGCCAAGTCAAACTTATGGATAATTCTTCCCTTGATCTCGTAACAAATTATTAAGATAACCTGCAACTGACAATCATATTTTGATATAGAGTGTTAGCAGTGATGTCACAATTGCCCACCAAAAGGCTGCATTCATTTAGAAGTATACTATTTGGGTATTTGGGACTCGTGTTCGAGGGCACGCGAATAGCTTGAATCGAACGATAGGCTTTCCTAACACCGGTTCACATAAGAGCGAACTATTTGAATGTACCGAATAGCATAGAATAGTATAGCAAAGTGGGAATCGAGCTTGTTCGATTTTCTTGCAGCGTATACCGTCTCTCGTTTATGAAATAATGACAATTTTGGTCTGGATTTGCCCTTTAGCAAAAATAAGCATGTAGATTGACATTCTGATGCAGTTTAGAAATTGTTAATAAGATTTGCTGGGATGTAGGAGGAAGAAATCCTCACTGCATGGGATGGCGAGTTGATGGTGCGGGTGATGGTGTACTGGGTGCCCGAATAGCGAATAGCGAATAGCGAATACCGTATATATGTGAACGCAGCCTAATGAAGTCAATTGCGTAAACCAACTAGAAATCAAGACTGCATACAAAAGCTGCAGCAATGTTTACTTCAGGGAAAGCTAAGGCAAAAGAACACCTTTGTTACAGAGGCATGCATGAATGAATATTGGTCGCCTTTGCTATGGAAGTCACCATTATGGTGGCCAACATGACGTCACATGAAATCACTTTATAAGAAATTCAGTTTCCATGCATTAGTTGTTGCTACATCTGGCAAAACTCGGAAGGATTACAAGTGTTCAATATTGTACAATGATGCCTTATTTAGGTGAAGAAGATCAATGATATGATACATGTTGTGTCAACTGTAGTGATTGCAATTCTTTTTCCATAAATAGTAGGCCCGGTTGAGGGGGGGGGGGGGGGGGGGGGCTACGAGCCCTCCTCCCTTTGACATTCCATGCCAAATTTCATGAAGGCATGATTATTTTGGGGGGTTATTGATTGTAATCAATAACATAAATATTTTCATGCTGGACGTGTTGCTGACAAATTTCATTGAAAAGGCAATGAAAAACAAAAAGTAAGAAACAAAGAAATACATGAGTCAATATAAAAAAATAGATACTTCAAAATGTTTTGATGGCACAGTTTTTTCTCTTTCATTTGCTATGGACACCAGAAAGAATATTTACACAAAAAACAAAAAATGTGCCTTTTTGGAACTTTATTTATGGCAAATGGTCTGATTTCATGCTCAAACTAGCTTAATTTAGCCAATTGACTATTTTTGTTGTTGAAAATCAACATTACCGTTTTATAGATTATGTCACAGGCAATTTGTGTGTGGATTTTGTAATGATCGCACGGTTGATGGCCGAGGTCTGGGGGGTTCCAGGGAGCCCCCCCCCCCCCCCCCCCCTCTGGCTCTATCATCTACATAAATACCCCACCTAAAGCCTACTTAAAGTCAAGACCATGCTTCTCTGATCGAGTATGTTTAGGTATTTGTACAATGTACTTGTAGAGCATCACTGTGTTACATGACAGAGGATCCATGCAGTATTGAAAATTTCTGTATTTTTGTCAATTTTTCGAAGCAATCACAATTCCTACTACATGTGTAATTGTTTTTGTATTATAATATAGATAATGGTGACTATACTTTGCAAGTCTTTTGTAGCTTATCATTGAACATGCAATAATTATATTCACTTGTAGTCGAAAATTAAACATGTTCAGGAAGGGTACTTGTAAAATGTTTCACTTTTGCACAAACTTTATGAATTTGGCATATTTTCGGGGAAATGTGTGATGTTAATATTTGAAGAGTTTGTTCGCAAAAACTGATATGTCCATTTTAGAAGATTTTGAAGTACGGTCTCTGTCTTAAAGTACAAAATAATACCTTTTAAATTATATATTGGTCACTACATATAAAGGTACATTTTTGAAGTTCTGATCAAAAGAAACAAACATTTTCTTATTATTCTCTTTATTTTTCTTGACCTTTAATCGCAAATATCTCCATTTGGCACATATGGACTTAGCAGTTTTTGCAAACAAACTCTTCATTTGTAGAGCTTTGGGAATGACAGCTAGAATAGCATATTTACAGGGACCTTGTGATGATTATGGTGACAGTTGTTCTTAAATGATAAAAATATGTATAATTATTATTGGCCACAGAATTCATGGAAAACCAGATACTCAGCACATGAAGACTGTTTGTAATGGTGTACTGCTCTGCAGTTGTTAAGTTTAGATATTTCAAGAGGTATATTCCTTTTATTTAAATTTCAGGTGATCCAGTGGACATCACACATTTATTTAATATAGAGAATCAGCTCATAAGAAAAAAAAAATAACATGCGTAGCATTTAGTACATTATCTTCTTATATCCCCCTCTATGCTACTTAAAGAAAGAATAAATTAATAAGAAAGAATGAAACAACAGCCATTTGGATTACTAGCTTATATTTATTCAGTTTCATGTATTGATCCAGCTCGGGTAGGAATTACTTTCAAACCTGGAACACAAAGTTGGCAATGCACTGGGCTAACAGTGGTGGATCGTTGGCTTCTAAATATATGCATTAATATTAACAAATATCTATATTATGAACGTTGCTTACTGTTTTTGTTTGTATTAGTTTGATTGGTATTCATTATTCCAAAAATGACTCCAGACCACCTACATTATTCCCAAATTCATCACCATATATATTGTCACTTTTTCTTCCAGGGTTGAATAACTAGTGCACTGAGTACTGTGATCAGTGGTGATAGAGATGTTTGTTTGAAAAGATTTTATTTTCTGCATTTCATATTTTCTTTCAGAATACAAAAATAACAAAGGCAGGTTCAATTACACAAATACAATTCTGAAAATTATTGACATATTACATAGTAAGTCATATTTTGTATATAAAGACAAATGAAACGTTAAATAACATACAAAATGTTTATATGGCCAATAATGACTTGATTCACAGTACAATATATAATATATACATATAATGCAGAGGGCCGCCGTTATAAGCCGTGCTTGAACAGACGGACAGCCAGAGTTAAATTACCATTTTTTATTGTAGTACTTGAACACTAATACGGATGGGCCATGTTAAAATGCGTGTAAATCCAGTTTTATACAATTATTTGGTAAACAGGAGTGGTGCCTGTGAGTGCGTGTGCAGGTGATGAAGCGCGAAAGTGTTGATGGTCAGCACTTCTAAGAAAATGATTGAATATGTTATAATATGGGCGAAGGGTCAAGCAGCAAAGTAAAAGAAAGGGAAAAGGGGGTGGACCAAAATATTGCCTTGTTGTTGAGTATAAGAGGTACATGTTTAATGATTACTGTACCGTATGATATTGTGCCAAGAAATATTTCTTTGTATTTGCCTTAAAGGAATAGAGAGATGTGCACTGTTTTATGTGGAGAGGGAGTGAATTCCAAATATCAGGCCCGTTATGCCGAATTGATTTTTGAGCTAATAGGAGTTTAGGGTTATTCAAATGGAAATCATTACGATGGCGCGTGGGGTAAGCATGGACATCCCTGTTAAGGGAAAATGCGTTGTGGAAGAGTGGGAGTAGATTTTGCGTGTATTTGAACATAAATATTGCTGTTTGAAATTTGTGTATATCGTCAACTTTAAGAACTTTTAGTCTAAGGAATAATGGATCAGTATGTTCTAAATAATGTGAGTTAGTACATATTCTTATTGCCTTTTTCTGTAAAAGAAAAATAACATTTACTTTGGTTTTATTACAGTTTCCCCAGACAACATTACAATAATTAATATACGGTAAGATTAATGCATTGTATAACATAGTGAGTACTTTTTCCGTTACAAAATATTTTAATCTCCGAAGTATTTCAATGACTTTAGATATTAATGTGGTTATATTATCAATGTGGTTATTCCAATTTAAATTGGAGTCAAGGGTTACCCCTAAGAACTTGGTTGATTTTTTTCCAATAATGGGCATACCATCAATAATAATGTTATTAGGCATTATCGGTTGCAAATGTGAAGTATTGAAGTTTATGAAACACGTTTTATCTATATTTAGTGATAATTTATTGCATTTAAACCATGTAGAAATTTTTGCAAGCTCAGAATTAAGTATATCCACTAGTGTGTTTAAACAGTTGTGAGAGTAGAAGACACTGGTATCGTCCGCGAATAATACATAGGTGAGAAGGGTTGAGGAATTTATAATATCGTTAATATATATAAGAAAAAGTAGAGGTCCTAAAATGGATCCCTGTGGTACACCGCAAGTAATATATGACTTAAACGAGGTACTTGAATGAAATGCTACGTATTGCTGACGTTGGGATAAATAATCTCGGAACCAGGAAAGAACTATTCCTCTTATGCCATAATTATGTAGCTTTTTTAATAAAATTCCATGGTCTATTGTATCAAAGGCCTTGCTCAGGTCCATAAAAACTCCTATCACGTGCTGTTTGTTCGCAATAGAATCGATAATTTTGTCACAAGTTTGAATGATTGCAAAATCTGTAGAAAAACCTTTTCGAAAACCAAATTGGTTATGATTTAAAATGTGGTTATCAACTAGAAACTTATACAAACGTTCATGTGCAATCTTTTCAAGGATTTTGGAAATGACGGGCAATAATGAAATTGGACGATAATTCTTTATTTGGGACGCATCATCTTTTTTGTGAATAGGGATTACTTTCGCAATCTTTAAAGAATTTGGGAAGATCCCAGTAGATAATGATAAGTTACAGATATGTACTATGGGGGTTACTAAAAAATATATTATTTGTTTTAGTAAGTGCATACTTAATCCATCGTGGCCACATGATCTACTCGACTTAAAAGATCGAACAATATTCAGTATTTCATTTTCATTCGTGGGAGTAAAAAATAAAGAATTATTATTACTTTCAGGAAGGTAATCTGTAAAATTTCCAGCGTTTGGAAGTATTGTTGAGGCGAGATTGGGGCCTATGTTGGTAAAGAACTTATTAAAACAATTTGCAATGATTTCAGGGTCGTTAACATCTTGGTCATTTTCGGAAATAACGGTCGGGAGTTCTTTCTTTTTATTCTTAATAAGGTCATTGATAGTTCGCCACAGTTTGGTTTTACTGTCCTTATTTGATTCTAATATGTCTGAATAATATCGCTTTCGAGATGCCCGGATTAATGTGGTTAATGTATTTCGATATGTTCTGTATTTTGCTTTGTTCTGTGGTGTTGGTTTACGTAAGGACATTTTATATAAGCGATTACGGGTGAGTATAGAACGCATTGGCCCTTTGGTAATCCATGGTTGTTTTATTTTTGCGCGATTGTTCTTATTAACTAAGGGAATACGATTATTATAATAATAAAGAAATTTATGCAAAAACATTTCATAAGATAGATTCGCGTCATTGACCGAAGTCACATCTTGCCATTGTTCGCGTGATAAATCAGATATTAATGAATTAATATTTTCGTGAGATTCTTTTTTTCGCGTTCTATAGCATTTTTGTTTTGGTTGAACGTTTCCAATCTGCTCGTAAATGGTAAATATGGGAAGATGATCAGATATATCTGAATAAAGTATGCCATTAGAATAATTTTTATCAATAATATTAGAGAAAATGTCGATTAAAGTCTCAGTTGACGTGGTGTTACAGATTCTCGTAGGCTTATTAATGTGAGGATAAAAACTACTTAATGATAATGTGTTATGAAATCTAGAAGAATTATGGTTTGTCGTACTTAGTAAATCAATATTGTAATCCCCCATTAAAAACAAACTTTTATTTTCATGAATAATTGTATTTGAAAAAATTTCAATGCTGTCTAGAAATAAATCTATTTCGTTATTTGGTGGTCTATAAATAATACCTATAATAATATTTTTAGTTTTATCATTTATAATTTCGACGAATAAGCTTTCAACACCATTTATGGATAAGTCAGGTCGGAGTTTGTAACGAAGTTGATTATGTATATACAAGGCTACTCCACCTCCTCTTCCAGTCCTTCTATCTGCACGAATCATATCATAATTTTGAATACTAAACATATTTGGGGAGACATAATGCAACCAAGTTTCAGAAATTCCTATTACGGAAAAGGCAAAATGGTGAAGAGAGTTTAAGAGCGTTTCGATTGATTCAAAGTTCTTATTCAAGCTTCGTGAATTGATATGAATGAGGCTGAAGTATTTATCTATGGAAAAACTGTGTGCTCATGTAGAGTGTAATTCCGTTTGGGATTGAAAAAAAGATTGAAAAAGGATTGAAAAAAGAGTGAAAAAGGAGTGAAAAACCTCCGGAGTTAAAGAAGAGTGAATACAATAGGATTGAATTGAGAGTGAGAAAGGAGTGAAAAACGACTGACAAAAGAGTGAAATACGTCAGGGGTGAATTTAGAGTGAGAAAGGAGTGAACATCCCACCAAATACATTTCCGTCTTTTTTCACTCTCTTTTGGAGTGAAATTTCTGTTCACTCGAAATTCACTCCACTTCTAGTGATCCTTGACGTCACTACCAAGGGGAGTGAAAATCGAGTGAAAATTCACTCTTTCTTTTTTAGAGAGTAAACGCATTGAAACAAATTGTGTGTATGAAAACACACGCCTCCTGATATTTTTAGGGGGGAAATAGGAGTATCGAATGAATATTTTATTTCATCATTTGAGATGTTTAGAATATATATTTTGGTTAGATAGGAACTGAGAATTGTGAGTAGAGGTTTAACCCATATCCGCTGATCTACGGGATTTCCCGCAGCAGCCGCGAACGCTGCAATCACCGAAGTATGGAAAATTCCGTAGTCGAGCTTGCCGCTGAAATGACGTCATTTTAACGTCAATTTTAAAGTCATTTTGACGTTATTTTTTGCATATGTAATCATGACATTTGTTTCCATGTATTTGTGTGATATTTTGGTTACAAATTGATGTGATAGGCCTAAGCATTGATTGGGATGGATGTGGTATCTCATTTCAGAGAAGGTTGTAAAGAACAGTCTCTTTACATCAGTCAATTATATGTTTACATGGATAATACCCATTTGTCATAAAACAGAGAGATTGCATTATATTTTTACTTCTCCAATTATTCTTAATTAAAAGATCACAATATGCATGTATCATTACTGTAAAGCGCTTGCTTTGAATATTCTGAAAATGATATTGAAATTTACATGCAAAGGAAGAACATATTTTTCATTTATGAATAAATATCAAATATGATATTTATTATTCATATTTTCATAAATCATGTCTGACTTCTGTCAACTGGTAAATTCTTCTGATTGGTCAAAATGCATGGAAATTTATATCATAATAAAGGCAATTTCATGCTCTTTCGTTTGATACGAAATTTGTCAACTTTCCTTTATTTTTAGTGCCTTTGAAAGAGATGTGAAGTTGAAAGTTCTTTGAGTGCAAATATTGATCTGTAGTGGCTCGGTACAAATGGCTTTTACAAAGTATAACGCAGTAGGCGTATATGGGTTAAGTAGATGTATGTAAATATGTGACCTTGCACCACAAAGCGAACAAAAAGTCGCACACACTGATTTTGTGTGAGGACTGAATGAAGGTGAAAAGGGTCAACCGAGCCGATGTTGACTTTTTCATATTTTCTGAAAGAGCAAGTCTTCTTCTACATTATGCTAAAATTTTGTATCATAAAACGGGCAGGAACGTGTGCTTTTTAGCCGTTTTTCTGGAACATTATTTGGCAGAGTAGTGTGTCTTTTGAAGAGATAATGCTACTGCTTTGAAAGTTGGCAATAATTAAGGAGAGAATGTGTAATAAGGCATGATCAATTTCAATTTAATCAGATAATCCCTTCATTGTTGTTACTCCGGTGGTTTACATCCTGTTTTTTTGTCCCATTCATTGCACAGCCAGCACGGCTTGGTAAAGATCAGGTGCTTGAATTGACACTGTATTTCAGAGCCTCTTTTCTCAGTTCACACTTTTCCTGAGTGTTTGCTTTCTTTCCAATATTTATATAGGTTAGGGGAGTCCATTTGATTTGAGTTATGCATCATCTTAAAGCTTAAAGTCTGCTCTCTCAGAATATGGTCTTAACTAAAAATTCATGTCTGGCGACTTTTTGTTTGTTTTGAGGTGCAGGGTCACATATAAAACATAATTATTGGGAAGGTTGGGCTGTTGTTAAAGTACTGTTTATGTATGTAAGTAGGCACGTGTGTAAATAGATTTATGTGTGTAATTTATTTATGTACGCGAATGTGTATGTATGTATAAGAAGTCTGTTGATGTGTAGAAATTGTAAATATAATTGTGGATTTTTTTTTGGAAATGTTGTTAGATGTTTTAAAAATGAGTATCTGCAGAATACGACAGATTAAATGGAACGAACCTCATCACAAACCACCCCCTTACACACACACTCACACACACGTTTATACATCCGGTTCATATCTATTACATACACAACATAATTATTATACGTCCGTACTCAGCAGCAAGCAAATTCCATTTTGTAATTGTATTCAATAGTAATATCATGTGTTTGTAATATTGCGTTCGTTAATAACATGCATTATTGTATATCATGTTGTAGTTATTGTTATATTTAAGTGTATTTTTAGATGCATAGAATTAATATATTGAAGGTTAGTTATGTTCAATATGACTTAATACACCGCGGTTAATTTCGTTTGAATGTTACTGTTAAACATTGTCATTGTAGATTGTGAAGAAGGACAATTAGCCCGAAAGCTCTATTAAAGTAGTTGCAACTCAATATTTAACTGTTCTTGCACCGCCCCGCAATGTTCTCTGCTGTAGCCCATTGCTGTCACTATATATATATATATATATATATATATATATATATATATATAGATATAGATATTCCCACTTCAAGACAACAAAAGGGCAAGAGACTCTTAATTTGCGTTTTCCGTGGTCTTTAATAAAGGAAAACATTTGTATTTCACAGCAGGTTGCCCAAAACCAAATTCCATAAATTGTCGATTCAAAACTGGTGTATTGATCCATAGCAAGGTAATAAACCAACCATACATTATACATACAATGTATAAGATTAGAACAGGGAATGCAGTCTGCTAAGAACTGTAATATTTTGGAAGAAAAACTTTTATGACCCTCTAGGCTTGAAAAATTAGCAGGCTGCGTCCAGCCATGGTCCAGCCTCTCGCCTAGCGAAGTTGACCAGAAGCAATA